>NC_079911.1:6672954-6908269 GCF_024868665.1 Triplophysa rosa | reverse complement strand
ACACACACACACACACACACACACACACGCACACACACACACACACACGCACACCACACACACACACGCACACGTTGGGTTTCCATGTTTTATGGGGACATTCCATTGATGCAATGGTTTTTATACTGTACAAACTGTATATCATATTCCCTACCCCTAACCCACCCCCTAACCCTAACAATCACATACAACTGTCTGCTCTTTTAGATTTTCAAAACAGTAAATTCTGTATGATTTATAAGCTTGTTTCCTCATGGGGACAAAAAAATGTCCCCACAAGGACAAGGATTTTGGATATTGCCATCTTTGTGGGGACATTTTGTCCCCATACCGTAGGGTTTACCCTTCCCTCCCTCCCACACACACACACACACACACACACACTTACCGTGTGACGGTCACCAACAAGATGTTTTCTTGAAAATCAACCAGGTGTTTGACTCTTTTGAAATCCTGTAAATAACGGATAAAGTTCTGGCAGAAAATTACCAGTACATTTTCCTTTATTTTATGGACATTTCCATTAAAGCTAAAATGCAATTTAATGCAGTGCAAAATGTAAAATACAGGTAAAACAACTGTAAAAATGAATACGGAAAATTCCTTCATATTAATACAGTATATTCTGCCCTATTTTTACAGATTGTTTTAGAGTGTCAAGGGTGTCACAATATACAGGTATTGACAATAATAGTGATATTAATAACTGATTATTAATATTATGTTTATATACCACACATATGATAATATCGTAAATAATTCAGCGGCAGTATTTGGTTGAAATTTGGTTGAATGTGATTCATTGAACAAAAAAAGTGAAAACAAAATAAAACTAAAGAAACATTTTACGGATAGCTTTGTTTTATTTCAATAGATATTGCAATCATATTGTTATTGTGAAGTCTTCTGTCAATGATAATCTAGCAGTGAAATGGGATATTATGACAGCCCTTGCGCAGTGGGGAAAGCTCATAAACCATATAGGAAACACAGCCATTATTTATTGCAGCTGAAGACAAAAATGGGCCATCCTGCATGAGGTGTTGCGTTAGACAGATCGTGCAGCACAACTGTGCAGCTTTCGCATTTCTTCCCCCTTTTGTATACATTTGACATTTTTCTTCTCGTCTTCTCCCATTTAGTGACACTCATTTCCTGTCATGCTTATTGTCATTTTACGAGAAACAACTGTGAAGGAGTCATCTTAAAGAAACAGCCAGGCATAAATACAATGTCTGAAATCACCGAAATCATTTTTAAACATGAAATATGCACTTTTTGCAGAGTGCAATAAAAATAACATGGCTTTGGCACAGCATGACAGTGAATAAACACCTCCAGATTTTTATTTTATTTTAGGGTGAACTATCCTGTTAATTCCCCCTCCGTGCAATTCTAGTCATATTCACATTGCAGTATATCTTTCTTTAGTTCATGCGTCCTCATACTGCAATTCTTCAGTAATTTAAGTACAGCATAAAATCTGAGACAGGTGACCCGGACAGCACCCATCCAGACCTGAAACACCCAGACAAAGGGCGGCTATACGCCCCATACCGAAACAACCGTAACGACTGTGATTTACATGAGTGTCACAGAATACAGTTCAACAGAAGTGTATATATCCTGAGCTTGTTATTTTGTGTTTTTGTGTATGTTGTTATTTTACACATAATCCCACTGTAGACACATGGAAAGGCGTCTCGGATTAATAAACCGCAGTAATGAGCTAATAGAGTTGTCTGAACCGCTTTAGTGACAGGGGTCTTTGAATTCTAAGAACCCCCACCTCCCCCAGACTGTAAGAAAAAATGTAAGACTGGAGCTTCGATCCCATGGCCACTATGAGCTATTTTGATAAAGTTCACAATGAGAGATATAATGTTTACAGCCATGACACATCTCTAATACATACATTTGATAAACAAAGAGCTTCAAACTCCATTTTGTCACAAAATACGTGTCATATTTAAGATTGTAAAACATGACAGTGTCCATATGGAGAGTTGATGTGATAATTCAAAGCAGTGACAGGAACATCCTGCTGCGTGACACGCTATGTGTCATCTAAACCAACAAACGATAGACAAAATACTATTTCAAATAGCATTTTCAACATTTTTGTCATGAATGCAGTTCATTTTCATTAAAAACATAAATTAATTGTTCACATTGCTGGATTATTTAAGATAACTTCAAAGAACTAAAAGGCGACTAAAAATGGCAAAAGACATAAAAGTAGTGACACACTTTAGAATATATAAAGAAACTGGATGAAAAAAATAATATAATACCCTAAAATGTTATATTTTACATTGCATCTCTCCTTATGTATCAGTTTGGGTTTGTGTGTAACCAGGGGCGGACTGACCAGTAGGACATTCTGTCGAAGTCCAGAACGGCCGTCCCACCGACGGCCTACGGCCGTGACCAGAGGCCGGCCTGCCATCTGGAGTATCGGAACGTTTCCCGGTGGGCCGCTAATGTATGGGGCGGAATGGACGCTTGGGACGGACAGACGGACGTTATTAACACGAATGCACGCAAAGCGAAGGCATTCACAAGTTGGACACGTATACATGTAAAGCAATGACACGTTACATACCCCCCCCCGTCGACAGGAATGGTGGAGGGCCGATGTGTGCCGAAAACTCCCCACCCACCAAATCCGCCCCCCATCGACAGGAATGGTGGAGGGGGCCGATGGGGGCCAAAAACTCCTGGGCCGTTTTTGCTTCCCAGTCCACCCCTGTGTGTATCAGTGTACAACTGTGTATTATTCATCACTTCAGATGCACGCTGGTCACCGTCAGGTAAAACTCCAGCAGTGGGTTTGAGCGGGTGTGGGTCAGGATATCGGTTCTGTCGGGTCAGGGTCAGATGTCAAACAGATGCTTTTACGGTGCACAGAAGACAGGAAGAGGAATTAGGCTGTTTGCTTCTGGTGCAGGATGACTTTGTGATCAACAACCCTTCACAGTTGACCTCAGCGCTCTGTGTTTATTGTTTACGCCTTCGCGCGTACACTTTTGGGTGTGTGACGGTAGACGCAGTGATTTTGTTTGCCAAAATAATGCAGTGGTTTTGTCTCCGTATTTTTGCACTTGGATAAATTTGATTTGTGTCAGAGGAACTGTGACTTTTTTTAAATGGCATATTATTTTAAGCTGCCACAACACATGCAATCTCATATGAATCTTGAGTACCTATAGAGTAGTATTGCATACTTTGAAAAGTCTTCGAAGAGTATTTGGTTTGATCACATTTATAAAAGATAGATACAGCTGTACGATTATTTCCGGAAAAACACGAACTCCTGGGGGTGTGCGGGGGGAGGAACTAAATCATGAGCACGCCCTTCATCATCGCATTATCCCTGCATAACTATTGATTCACTATAAATTCGTGTTGTTTACATTATGCACAAACTGCAGCTGCAGGCCCACAGTGCAGCCAATCTTGACGCAGCGCAGCCAATCTTGATGGTAAGCGGGTCTCGCTCGTCGGTTGGCGCGTGGGAGGGCTCTTTCTTTTGCCTTGCCATGCTTTTCCAGGAGAACTGCCCAATAAAAAGAATAGAAACCCTGTTACGAAACAGGGATCCAGACTTATAAAAGTGGAGTGTATCAAGCACAGAAATACTACTTCATACGTTCAACTCGTTTTTTGACAAGTTGACCATATTAAGCTTGATAAGCCTGCATGTTTAACATTGTAAATAAGTCAGAATGTATGAAACACAGTTGCATGCCCCCTTTAAAATAATAATGGACAAATATAGGAGAGCCAGTTTTAGGTTGATTTTCATGAAAATCTGTTGTCTCTGCAATGTTTTTTGTTTGTTTGTACAGCAACATTGGAGCTGGGATGAGGGATAAGTTTTGATTTGACCAATGAAAGACATTTTTAAATTTAGATTTATTCATTTTGCAGATGGTTTTATCCTCTGTGACTTACAGTATAAATGAGAAAGCATTTAACATTTTGTCGGAACTAAAAAAAACCTGTAGACTACAAATCTGTTTATGGTTGAAGATAGGAGATTGTCTAGGAGATCTGTGTGAAAACAGTCATAACCTTTCAAAAAAAATAGCCAAATATACTTACTGTACTCTATAATTGTAGCAGCGTGCATCACATCCATTCGAGTGTGCCAGAAGAGTGTGTTTTGGGTTTATTTCAGGAATGTTTTTTTTACTTTAATCACTATTTGATCTTGACTGTCTTCCTGCCATTGTTGCTCCACGTCTCCACTGTCTCCTATCTTCCCGTCCCTGAGACCTTCTCCTTAGTGAGGAAACCAAGGCTGCAGATACAGGATACAGACGCACACACTCATCGGTGGGGGTAAGACGGGTGGCTGGAGTAAGGCATGATGTTTAACTGCGTGAAGGTGTACTGCAAGACATGAGAAAGCTAAGAAACCCATTCACACGCAGGCACTGAAGATGAAAGGAGGAGGACACAGGCGAGTCCAAGATAACAGTTTCCAGCAAGCAGCTCCCGTGAGATCCATCCTCTGCCATCATTCTTCAGTGTTGCTGTTTCTTCTTTTTTTAAACCACTTGAGAAGGTTCAGTTAGTTAATGGAGATGTACAGTATGTGAGACTGTGGGATGTTTTTATTCAGGGATATCGTCTGATCTTTTTCTCTTTCCTTTGTGGTCATTTACATTTTTCCAAAGACGTTATTCAGAGATAATCTTATTTTTTTGCAGAAGCTCTCATATCAAATATGCCACGGTCATGGCGTTTGGTCAAGAGAAATACATATCGCATTTGTGAAGAGAGGGACAATACCCTTACAAAACTATACTTCAACCTAATTTTATTTATTATTTATTTTTTACTGACTTATATATGTGTAAATATATATGTGCCCTCATACATATTGCTTATACATGTCTCATCATATCTGTCTGCTTGTGATTCTGCTTGTGCATGTGCACTGCTAAGTGAAAGTGACCTATTTTGTCAGTTATGGTGACCCATAACCCAAATGTGACCTCTGCATTTAACCCATCCAGTGAGTAGTGAACACACACACCTGGAGCAAACGGGGGTTAGGTGCCTTGCTCACGGAGAGCGCTATAAAGCACCATATAAAGAACCTGTTAAGCCCCTGTATGGTTCTTCAGCGGTTCTATATGGCACCTCAGTCATCCCAAAGAACCGCTGACAAAATGTTTATATGCTCTCCTACTTGTAAGTCGCTTTGGATGAAGAACCTCTGAAAAAAACATTGAAGCACCAAGATATGGTTCTATATAGCACTTAAAGTGGTTCCCCTATCAAGCCAAGAACCACTTTTAGTATTTTTGTATTCTACTATTGTATTGTACTCTACTCTACTGTACTCTAGTTCAAGTATAATTTTATGCATGCATAATGTCGTACAAATACTGATGTCAATGTACTAGTATGTATACTTATAAGTGTACTATTCGAATACTATTTGGGACTAAATTGTTTATACAAGTATTTAGTTTATAATAGTATACCTTAAAGCAGTGGTTCTCAAACTTTTTTGTTGTGAGACTCCCTTTGTGTAGAGTGCATTGCTTTGCGGCCCCCCAAATAAAGACTTATAATCTTAAACTTAAAATTTTAATTAAACCAAGAAAATATTCAGTTAAACAATGCTAAAACTTTCAATTCTTTTGGTTGGTGGCGTTGTTTTTCTGATGTTTGATTGCACAAAATTTATGATAAATATCTATATTTCTAAAATGCCACAAAATCTGTGGCCACCCTGGAACCATCTTGGGGTCCCCCAGGAGGCCACGGCCCCCAGTTTGAGAACCACTGCCTTAACGTATACTTTAGGTGTAAGAATAGTACATTTTGTGTGCACGAAAAGTTTTTTTAGGCTTATGTTAAGTTTGTAAATATATAAAAAACACACTTTGAAGTATACTCTCAGTCAACTATTAGTATTAGCTGTGATAAAAAGCAAAAGAGTAAACACAACTAAAGCAAGTATATACTTCGAATACTTTTGATCGAAATACATTCAAAATATCAATGTGTGCAAGTATAAGCCCAATTTACTTAGACTTTTCTTTCATTATAAGTTTACTTAAGTGTAATTTTGAGAGGTACATAAGAAGTAGACTAAAGGTACACTTTCTTATTTTTTAAGTTTAAAAGTATACTGTTTAAAAGTAAACTGTTTAGTACGCTATGGCTTTCTCTTGTATCTCTATGGTTATTTGTTTTTATTATGCTTACTTTCTATTTTTTTACTTTCTATTTTTTTTTCGTTTTTATTTTGTTTTTTTATGCTTTGTAAAGCACTTCGGTCAACCAAGGTTGTGTTTAAATGTGCCCTATAAACAAACGTTTATTCATTGTAAAATATACTAATAGTACACTTGAACAAGTATTTGGTTATCAATAAGTTGAGACATCAATTGTAGTCTGACGGTCAAACAAAGCTATTAGACTGCTCTTGAACTGGGAATATAGAAACTGAATAGAATTGCAGTCCCTATAAGCTGTCACTCTATGAAAATGATCTGCATAAAGGACCTTCACATTTCTTATTTTATGTTTGACAGAAATTAACAAAAGCATACAGGTTCAAAGAACATGAAGTCTGGTTGAACATTTCCTTACTATTCCTTAGATTCCTTAGTAACATCATTTTTGTTATTGTTTTGAAAATGAAAAGCCCTGCACTCCGCATGTGCCTCCTGAGTTTAGATGTGAACAATGAGTTAATGATGTCATACATCTGTGTGTCCAGACATTCAGAGGCTGCGTGTGTGTGTGTTCTGACAGTGAGTAGGATGGATGAGTCGACTCGGATGTTGTGTGCAATAGGTCGCCACTTAAGTGCACATTTTAGTTTAGATTGATCACAAAACCATATGGCAAGCAAGAGCTGTGATTTTTTTCAGCACA
Organism: Triplophysa rosa; assembly: GCF_024868665.1. NCBI lineage: Eukaryota > Metazoa > Chordata > Actinopteri > Cypriniformes > Nemacheilidae > Triplophysa > Triplophysa rosa. The sequence continues at coordinate 6,901,363 of NC_079911.1, read as the reverse complement.
ATGCTTTATTGTGTTCCAGCTGCTACTAGCCCCACCTTCATTATATGAACTATATACAGCATATGTGCACGGGTGTGTATGATATGATTTGTATTTTGCTCAGTAAAGATGAACTGGATGGTCTCTGGAAGTCACAGTTTAAATGTATTTACTGTAAATACAATTCATTTAAACCTAACTGAAAAGTATAAATAAAAGCAATTGCGTTGCTATCTATGTAACCCTGGACAGCAAACAGTCTTATGAGTAAAAAATTTTTAAATTGATTTAAATTGAGATTTTTACATCATCTGAAAGCTGAATAATTTAGCTTTCTATTGATGTATGGTTGTTAGGATAGGACAATATCTGGTGGACATACAAAAATTCTAAATATTGAGAAAATTGCCTTTGAAGTTATTTATCAGAGCGCTCTAGCAAGCCATCCACTCACAAAAATAAAGTTTTTATATATTTAGGTAGGAAATTCACAAAATAACTTTATGGAACATGATCTTTACTTAATATCCTAATGATTTTGGGCATAAAAGAAAAATCATTAATTTAGGCCCATTCAATGTATTTTTGGCTTTCATTAAAAATGTCCCCGTGCTACTGAAGACTGGTTTTGTGATCCAGGGTCACATATCATTTGAATTATATATTAATGTCCCAAGACCCCTGCTTTCTGTATTCTTTCCTCTTTCTCCAGTGAGTCACACCAGCTTATTTCCTCCTTCCATATTTACTTGTTCAGGAAGGGCTTTATCAATAATCTGAGGACTCACAGCTTTGGTTAACAAACACGACCGTCTTCACGTCTCAGTGGAGCAACACAAATGGAAGGCACATCCTGCCAGGCAGACTCTTTCCTGTGATATCCCATAATTCACTGTGACTCTGTGCCTCTCTGATTGGCAGCATAACCCACCCTGGTTAGATTTATTCCGTAAGTGTCTTGGGAACCATTGTGATGTGCAGTGTCTAAATAAGATTAACTGGGTTGGAAACGTCTGGACCTGTGTTTATTTTTTGTATCTGTTTTGTGTGTATCTGAGCACAACATTAGTTGTGCGGGTGTTTGCGAGAGTTATTTTAAGGGCCGTTCTCTGGAAATAGTGTGCGCTGTGTGTGTGTGCAAAACACACATACATGAAACACACATACGAGAACATACATGAATGTGCAATTTAAATTTAAAATGCCAACATCATTTCTACCAAAAAAAAAAACTTTAGTCAGCAGATGACAGCAAAATGTACCTTCATTAAAATGATTAAATATATGTATATAAATTCCAAATAGTCTGTGTCAATGATAATGTAGTCATGTAGATAATTTCATCCAAATGTCAACCTTAAGTTGAACAAAAAACAAGAATTACTAAAGGTCTTCACCATACTGATAGGTCAGATGTCAATATTTGGTGGTTCAAATACCTATGTGAAGTCTCTCTTAAAGTTTTAAAGCATAGTTTTCCATAGTCAGGTAATTAAATTGTTACATCCATAACAGTCCATAGTCTTCATAAATGGGCACATGAAGATTAAAATATAGTAAGTATTTAATGTTCAATAAAGAGCCGTCCCTTCTATATTTGTTGGGTATTATTGCTTCTGGTTTGTGCATTTTAATTCACAGAAATCCTGTCATCTTTCAGAAGTTTGTGTCCTTTTTTTGTCACATCCATAACACATGGATTTTCCTCTCTTTTAAAATAGAATACTCGTGCATAGACTGATATTTTTCTGATGTCTGGACTCATAGAGCTTTAGGAAAATATAAACAGATGATTCAATGGTAATAAAATAAATACATTCTACGAGAACTTAAATTTCAAGTTTTGACTGAAAATGTCACATCCATAATGCTGGAATTGAATATGTAGGCTCTAACCCCATAATTAAACTTGGGAGTAACAGCTTAAGAAAACCCATTACCACTTCTCTGAATTTGCGGGAGGGGGGTCCTCAATATCTATGGTAATTATGACCCGAAACTTAGGGTGCGACATGCTAAAGAAAATGGAAAGTTTAGCAGTGATTTTTTTAAATTAAATACTAAGTAAACATAACAACAACAATAACTTTTCAGAAAAAATGGACTGTTTCTTTCACCTAAGAGTGACCTTCATCCCTTTCATGCATGAATGTATGACAACCCCAGTCAGGATTTGTGTGTCTGTGTGTGGCAACACAAGATTTTTACGCATATTTTCCAAGCAATTTTCATTTCACTTTAGTGGGGAGAGTTTGGTTTTTGTTTGAAGGTATACTGTACACCGTAAAAAGCTGTCATTTTTGCAACGTCATTTTTGTCCATTTTTATTTCACAGAATTTGTACGTATTTTTGAAATGTCAAATTACAGAAATAGACTGCAAATGTACAAACTGGGTGTAAAATAACGTGAAAAACATGTAGTTTTACCTCACATACACTTACAGGTTTTTTTCAGGTGCCCCAGCTACCCAAATATTAAAAATGTTACTAGCATTTTAAACAGTGTATCTGTCCACTGTAATGACCTCATATGCATGAAAGGGTCAAGGGCGTCGATTTGGGTATTCAGGGAACACTGAATTGTCCCTACCAATAATTTCACACAAATAATTAATCTATGTTTATATATAACCACTGATGTCCGTCTGTGTCTTGTGTTTTGTACTTATTACTTATTTTATTCAACATTTATTTATCCAGTAATAATTTAATTGAAATGAAAAATCGTTTAAAACCTCGTTCTGGAAAAATAGCGCAGTTTATGGTACACAAATGGTTAAGTTTCGTTCTCTGCAATGAGTCGTGCCTCCGTAGCTCACGTAGCTAATAGGATTGGCCTTGCCTTTCTTGAGTCCCTTGAGTTTATGATTGGTTTTGCCTTATCACGCTAACGTGTGACGTCGAGTGCAGCTGATTCTGTTCGGTTGTAAGCGCCACCGCTCTGTCAACAAGCCACGATGAGCATGATTATGCAGGTTACCCGCTAAGAAAACATTCTTACCAAGAGTTTATTGACTAAAATACGGGACAAGTTGCGTCACATATTGATTCAGGAACAGTGTTTTCACCATGGCATGAGAATTTGCAAACGTAAAGGGGTCATATGGAGCGAACACGTGTTTTTCTGTGTCTTTGGTGTGTTTTAAGTTGCCCATGCATGTATTAGACACGTAAAATTGCAAAAATTAAAGTGTCGGAACAAAAGATGCATTCTATCTAAAAGCGAATGCTCACCCAGACCTGCCTGAAACGCCTCGTGTAACCACACCCCCACAAAGGTGGGCGTAACTGTCAGTACAATTGCTTTGGAACCTGATGTTCCAAATATGGTAAGAGGCGTCACATTTCCGTCACACGCTTGCAGTATTCGACCAATCACTACGCACTGGTTAACTGGCCAATCATAGCACACCTCGCTTTTCAGAGCCATGAGCTTTGTAAAAAAAGGGCGGGGGAAAGAGATACAAACATGCACAGTATGTGGAAAATACAGCGTTTTTGAACCTTAAATCGTGTATACACATTGCATTACATCTAAAACAAATGATAATATTCGTTTTAGCTGTGTCATTTGACCCCTTTAACTAAATGATAACTAAATATAGTTGAATATCATGACAATCAATATCATAATGTTTTGTATGCCTTTATTAGCTAAAATGCTTAATTATAATAAGCATTTTCCCAAATTATGATCCAAATTATGTCTCTGTATAACTGTTAGTGATTAGTATCTAAGCCATAAATGTGTTCATATGGAATGCATTAATGCATTATTTTGTCAGTTCATGTGACAGAAGCAGGCCCATCATGTTGTGGAGAGGCAGGGTCACAGGTGATGTAAAACAGTGACATAGTAGTATTAGTAGTGAAATTCGGTACTGTGACAAATGTTAGGTTGACAATCTACAGTATAGTTTCTAAGTGTGTGTTTGCAACGAGAGCTTTAAATTGTTTAGATGCCATGCACCACCAATTGTGTCATTCTATTAGGTAGCAGAAGCAGCTGTAGCCCAGGTGGAAAGGCATGGTGATTAGGCTTTTAAAACATGATTTTGTTATTTGTTGTGCATTCTATTAAAGTAAAAAAATCAAAAATTATAATAGGGTTGCTCTGTTATAGAGGTATATTATTAAGCACTCAGTCATACATACAGTAGTTTTGACAACGTGTGTATATAAAAAGTAGCTAGTTGTATATTCTGGTGTATTTCTAAAGAAACTGATCCTGCCGTAGACAGCAATAGAAACAATGAGAGTGACAACAATGAAAACCAGTGTAGAAAACTATTTCAAATAAAACTATTTTAAGCATTGTTAAATTATTATATTGTTTAAATAAGTCAAGTAAACGGCGCTAAACTTTAGTGACAATGCGGCTCTGCAGACCAATTTTATGTCCCCACCAATGTCAAAATTAAACTTATGCCCTTGGAAAGGGTTATTAAAAGCAATACCATTTAAGTAAAAAATAGTAGGCCTATTGATAAAAATACTTTACCCAATGTTTTTGTGTGCTATGAATTGTTATACTAATTATAATAACATAATAAGGAGGACCCTCAAACTCGGCAACAATGGATGAGAACATCCCTCCTGATACCTCCAGATATGTGCCAAATATTTACATCAGAAGCAGCCACTCCTTTTCCAAACAATAGCCATCACAAAAGAGCAACACAAGTGATTCCTCAGGTCAAATGACCCAAATAGGAGTCGGCCACAAACACAAGCCGAGCACATTTACATCAGCAAGGGCGCCACATATGGTCAAGATAGCCTTTCCTGTCGAAGCGTGTGTTATGCCCATCTGTGGAAAAAGAGAATACAAAACCTGCTTTAAGTCTTAAGTGGACACATATTAGGCGCCACACGTTTTGACCCACTTCCATGCTCATGTCTACTGTGAAAAATGCGTCTGATTTAACCAAAGCTCAAGGGTACCGACTGAGTGCTCATATCCTGTTTGCACTTTTGTGCAGGCTGTCGCTTTTGCTCATTGAATGCTATGAAGTGTAAAAGGAAACCATGAAGATACACTACGGAGACAAAAGGCACACTAAGAGCTCCATGACAGTAGCGTTCTCTGGGGGCATGAGATAAGACATAGTTAAACAAACAGAGCCAGTTGCTAACCGCTAGCTAATTGCTAACAACAACAGCGGCACCCATACGGAGCCCATCTTTCAGCTCTTGTAATTGGGCCAAGACTGTCTGTTCAGGCTGGTTTGTAAATCAGCACTATCAGAGAAAAAGAAAAGCGCCGGCCGCCTGAAACCAGTTAGCGGAAGCTTAAGCGTGTTGGGGTTGCGCCTGCTTGATTAGCATCCGATGTTTTCAACAGGTCATTAAATACAAACGTGCAGAGCAGAGGGGCAAATGTTTATCTAGATATTCAACCTGGAGCTTGGTGGGGAAACTCTCACCGGGTGCCGATAGGGAGCTCTCCTCACAAGAGAATATGATGAAGCCCTCCAGCTCCCTTGGGACATCAGGGAACTCTTTGAAATGAAGTTAAAACCCTGCTGAAAAAAACAGCTTGAGCTTTTCTAAGATGGTTAACTGGGCTTTGCTGGTTTAAGCTGGCCGGTGAGCCAACTGACCAGCTGAAATGTGTTTGCATCAGTCTAAATCCAGCGAAACAGCTGGGAGACCAACCAAACCAATTTACTGAGGTTGTTTGAACTCATTGTTGGGTCAAATATAACCAGTTTCTGGGTTAACTTAACCCAACGGTTGGGTTCGTCCCTTTTTAACCCAACGCTGGGTTGAAAATAAAACATTATTTAAAGTGCATGGTTGTATTTTGGGTCAGATTGATTTGTGTGAATTGGATGGTGAACATGTTCAGCATGTTCTGCCCTTATAAACTAGCTGACATTTTCATCTGGATTGACTGTAGTTCTAATTTAAAAGCATTTTTTAGGCCAGCATATTTTTTCAGTTGTTTGCAATTGGACTGATGGATTTTTGCTTTTGTTGACACTGTTAAAAAAACAGAGCGTCTTCATTTGTGGAAGAGTAGACAGAGTCTTCCCCTGAGGATCAATGTTTTGGGTCATGGCGGGACAAGAGAGACAGGAAGGTGTTTGGAGTAACCTGGGATGTTTATGTAATTAGTTTGCATGCCGTCAGGAAGACCTTTCGGATGTTGTCCACGCTGTTGATCCCACAATCCTGTTTTTAAACGCTCACGGTCCACGCTAATCACATCTCCGTGTATTACAGTTTTATACTAGAAGCTGCTCTCGCTCTAGCTGAACCTTATTTAAAACAAACATCCACACCTTCAATACGCTGCTGAAAAGAGAGCCAGGCGATAACTCGAAGGTGTGAACTCGTTCATTGCCCCGGCCCTGATGCTCAACGGCCTGGTGTCAATGAGTCGGAAACTCTTGTTAGAATCAGTCAATGAAGCAAGGGTGGGGTGCCATAAAAGCCTCAGAAGGTTGACACACCTTTCCAAGCGAGGAGGAAAAGATTATGCATTAACAAATGCCTCTACGTGGTATCAGTCAACTTTTAAGATCCAGAATCAACAGCCGAATCAATGAGGCTCTCATTGTTCTTCACGGGTTTTCACTTTAGGTCATGGCAGCCATGCCGGTCAGAGAATATCAACACCCGAGAGACGCAGTTGTCACTTTGGACAGGGGGACGTGGAGCGTGTGACACTCACACATCAAACAGTCTGGAGATCCCCCTCACACACTCTTTTACCGTGCTAGTCGTCTGGTAATCGAGACCACGGACACATACTGCACATGAATAAATATACTATCGGTCAAAACTTTTGGGACACTTACTCACTTATGTGTTCAAATTATGAAATAAAACAAAGAATGGAAGCTATGGAAGTTGTGTTGTAACTTAAAAAAAGAATAATAATAATAAAAACATGTTATATTCGATCATCTTCAGTGTAGACTAGAATTTGCGGAAAGGAAGCAGCTTCTTGAGGTCTCACCTTTTAAACAATACTGAAGGATTTCACATCTATCCTACGTGCACTTATTGGCTGGTCTTTTTTCATTATAAGTCATCCATTTCAAACACATTTTTTATTAAATGAAGTGTTGGTTTGGTCATGGAAAAACATGTACAGTATGTTTGAAAAATTATATATTTTAAATATATTTAAAAAAGCATACAAAAAAAAGCAAAAAAAAGTTTTTTTTTAATGATGAGAAACGGTAGTGTACATTAACACCAGAGATGAGGACACATCTCTCAGCATCACATTTTTAACAAATAAGTTGGTAAACAAGTCAGAAAAACTGTTTGGATGTAAGGTTAGGGACAAATTACTGCTAGTTTTGAATCTCTGAATATGTAAAAAGTAATTTAGTTATCTAGTGTCAGTCTTTTAGCTGATTCATATATTTTACTCAGAATATAACTCATTATCAACACTTTTGTCTATAACGTATTTTCATATGAAGGCAGAAACTGTTTAGTTTTCTTTTTTCTGCAGAACACAAAAGACTTCTGAAGAATGTTGGAACTGAACAACTTTGTGTTTTGCTGAAGTAAGTCATTCAGGTTTGAAACGACAAGAGAAATTACATTTTTGGGTGAACTATCCCTTTAACTTTCATATATTATGATTTGTACATTAATGACAATGTAACTGTTTTTTATACTAAAAGACAACAAAACAACAGTAGTTTGTGACTTATTAAAGAAAATGTAAAGAATACAATCAGTGGGCAATTTGGTTCAAAAGTAAATAAACACAAGTGTTCTCTTCTGTCAGGTGATGTGTGTGTGTATGTGTGTGTTTTCTCAGGTGTCCAACACACCTTCTGCACATCTAAATCTCTGCAGCTCTCACACTGAGCCTTTATATATCTGTTGTTTTTAAAGAGATAGTTCACCCAAAAACCCATACATAGTCCAATGGAAGTCAATGGGGATTAATGTTGTTTGGTTACCAACGTTCTTCAAAGTATCTTCTTTTGTGCTGTGGGGAAGAAAGAAAGTCATACAGGTTTGCAATGACATGAGGATGAGTAAATGATGAAAGAATTTTCAGTGTTTGAATCAGTCGGATTATTTAACAGTTGTGAAAACCAGAATCATTTATTCAAGGTTGAGCAACAACGGATCAAAATGTCAGTGCTGATTCCAGCTGCTCGGAGAGGTCTGTCACCCTGACTCTTTCTCCCTCCATCCTTTCCAATGTGTGTGTGTGTGGTCTAACATTATGGTTGCCATTCATTCCATGTACGGTTCATGAATGCAAATACCACATCAAACTCTGTCATGTGTCAACAGCGAAGCGACGGAGTCCCTTACAGCAATTCAGTCCCATCAATTCAGATTTAAACAACACATTTAGAGACGGACATGAGATACTTTATTTTGGATAGGGGTCGCTTGAGACCTTACGGAATTTAATTTAATTGCCTAGAAATAAACAGTTTGGCAGTTGTTGGACCCCCTTCACCCATTTGCATATCTGTCTTAACCATTTGTTCTGTTATCATATCTATCCAGTTAAGAGCCAGGCGAGATAAGTTTAGTGCCACCTGTGATGTGTGTGTATTTGCGTGTGTGGGGTGATTTAGCTTGAGATAACACGGCATGAGTTTCGCAGCACAAGCTAGTTCAAAAAAGAATATAAAATAAAGCTCAGATCTAAAGCTAATGTCATGTGCAATGGATAAAGAGAGTTTGGGCCAAACTCATAACAAGCACCACTGTTAAAGCTTTTTCAATGATGTATCACTTGAACTTTCGAAAAGCTGAGCTTCCCGTCCTGGGCATGGCCAGCGCACATGTGTGTGTGTGTGTGTAGGGGACTGGGTCAGGGAGTAATAGTTGTGTCTGAGCGGGTCAGGTCTCAGGCGCCACTGACGCCTCATTGCTGAGAGACGGAGTCGGGTGCCGAGTGAAATCTCCCGTCTGCTTGACTCTGATACAGTCCTACTGCTGCTCATAATGCACCAAATGCTCTAATGACATGTGCCAGTTACAGTGGGATCTTACTGTAAGATTCCCTCTCTGGAATCAACCCCACTCCTTTTGTCTTTGTAATTTGGCCTCGTTCCAGACGTCATGCCAAATGTAAACCATACTTTTATTTGCGGCATACTTGAATAACTACTATTTCTCTTTCAATTCTTGTGCACTTTTAAATGCATTTTAAGACCCCGTAATGTAATATGTGGGCTGTATCACATGATCAGACTTTAAGAAGAAATAAAGAAAATCTCTATTAAGATTCATCCTCTAGTGTGTGGGTTGGTGTTTTTAAGTCAAAGGCAATAGAAATGATCTATTCAGGAGCATGAAATAACATTTAGAAAGGACAAAAATAGAAACATTGGATGTGGTAAACCAATTGAATATTTAAGAACAGCTAAATAATTTACAGACAAGTATGCATTTTAACACGAGTAATGCAAAATAAAAAGCAAAAAAGGTAACACTGAAAACTAATGTTTAGTTTTTGCTTACCCTGCCCATATACTATTTATTTCCCAATCTTTATTTTAATTATTGTTTGTTTGTTGCACTGTAAAAAAAACGAAAGAAAACCCGATGCGATGTCATGGCACGGCACGTGTTCACACATTACTGTAGCACATCAAAATAAGAAATGTTAACATTTTTTTATTAAAATGAATCGTACACCCAATTTCATTATAATAGAAATTTAGAGGCAGCAATATTTTTTAGTGTGTCTGTGTTTTATTCCGTTTAGGTTTAAATGTATTTTTCAACGAGATAACTCAATGCTATTTCCGTACACACCAGGAATAGTTTATCCATTATACTTATTAAATTTGCATTATAATACTTGCAAAACCGAATTTGTAATTTCACTGATTTTATGGAAATGATTGTGTTTGCAAGGTTCGCGAAAAATCGCGAGCATTCGAATGTGTTTATAGATAGTGTTTTTCCTGCAGTCATTCAAAAAATAAGGTTTACTGCATGCGCGCAACTTCCATACTCTTGACATTTGAAACTATAAGGAGCTGAAGAATAGTCTTGCACACAAACAAGTTTTATGACGAGCAGTTTTGCTGGTGCTGTATCCTTTTCCAGATCATCTAGATCTTGCTCGGGCAAGTCCGCGAGCGGCAGCATCTCAATGCATTGGGATGGAAATGAAAGCGCTTGAATCGTCCAACTAATATAGACAGTTGTTCACACTTTCACATCCGTCAATTACAATATCAATTTATCTGTATAGGGCAAAACATACTAGTCCTGACTTGCCACGACAGCATTTATTCTGTCTTTAGAATTGTAACAGTATAAAATATATTAAAACGCAGATATATTGAAACGGCAGACAGACATAATTAGAAAATACAGTTAAAACCCCCGTGTATAGCTACATGTAGTTTATCCGCAGCAAATATAAAACAATGTTGTTTAAGCTTTCTATCTTTTTGCAGTAGGCACTGCAGAAACATTAAAGGAATTCATTAAATGAATTACTTGCGTTTAATTGTTGCTTGCCTTTATTTATTAGTGTCTGGTCATTTCGCTTTTCAATCGTCATGTGTATATATAAACAGTTTTGTTTACTTGTTGTTTTTCTATTCAGTAATCCTGCAGGTTTTCCTGTGGAGATTAAACGGAGACTTCGGTGTGCGGATCGGCTGCGGGTGAGAGGAGGGGTCAGGGGGCGGGGTCAAGGCGTTAAAAAGACCCAGCGTGTGCCGCTGAAAGGACATTAAGACCTGAGCGCATCACAAGCGACTTCTCTAAGATCCTGCAATTTCGATCACTTTGAGATCTTTTTTTGGCCCAAATTTAAGCCAACAATTTAAGATTCTAACATCAGAAAAAAGCAAAGACCACTATGGACAACATGAGCAGCGACTACAGCCAAGATTACTACGAGGAGGCGGCCAACAGCACCATGTGTGACTTTGATGAATGGGAGCCGTCATATTCCTTGATTCCTATCCTCTACATGCTCATTTTCATCCTGGGCCTCACCGGTAACGGCGTGGTCATCTTCACCGTGTGGCGAGCCCAGAACAAGCGTAGAGCTGCAGATGTCTACATAGGAAACCTGGCTCTCGCCGATCTGACCTTTGTTGTGACCCTGCCCCTGTGGGCCGTGTACACTGCCCTGGGATACCACTGGCCCTTTGGTGTCGCCCTCTGCAAGATCAGCAGCTACGTGGTTTTGCTCAACATGTACGCCAGCGTCTTCTGCCTCACCTGTTTGAGCCTGGATCGCTACATGGCCATCGTGCACTCCCTCACCAGCACGCAGCTGCGTACCAGAGGACACATGCGGGCATCACTGGCCTCCATCTGGCTCCTATCCGGCGTGCTGGCCGCACCCACGCTGCTCTTCCGCACCACTGTGTACGATGTCGAAACCAACCGCACCTCCTGCGCCATGGACTTCAGCCTGGTTGTGAGCCAACCGGGCCAGGAGGCGCTGTGGATCGCAGGCCTCAGCCTCTCTTCCACAGCTCTCGGCTTTCTCATCCCTCTTCTGGCCATGATGGTCTGCTACGGTTTCATCGGCTGCACCATCACGCGTCACTTCAACAGCCTGCGCAAGGAAGACCAGCGCAAACGCCGCCTGCTGAAGATCATCACAACACTGGTGGTGGTGTTCGCTGCCTGCTGGATGCCCTTCCACATCGTGAAGACCATGGACGCCCTGTCTTATCTCAACCTGGCGCCCGACTCCTGCACCTTCCTCAACCTTCTCCTGCTGGCCCATCCGTACGCCACCTGCCTGGCCTACGTCAACAGCTGCCTCAACCCGCTCCTCTACGCCTTTTTTGATCTGCGCTTCCGTTCCCAGTGTCTCTGCCTGCTGAACCTGAAGAAAGCCCTTCATGCCAGTCCGGCCAGCTCACTTTCTTCACAGAAGACCGAGGCACAGTCTCTGGCTACTAAGGTGTGAGGAGGCGGGTGGAGGGAAGAAGTCAACTACCCTCGAACTGTTTCATCCTTCACATGAACTCAAAGGTAAATTGTTGGGGACAAGTAGACTTTCCATTTTATGTGACTTTGGGAACTTGAGGAACCGGCTTCCCCTGTCCTGCACGTTGGTACTCTGTGAACTGATTCTGAAGAACCGGTGCCGTGGATTTATCTCGGTATCTCAAGCTGAGACTGGAGATCTTGGAGGCACCTCAAGAAAGCAGAACCCCTCCGACAGCTGCGCTCCAGACGTGCAGAACAGAGTTGAATGTATATGGGTGGGGGCTTTTTGGCTGCCTTTGCCCCTCATGCGGGCGCATAGGTGCCCCTGGAGAGATTCATAGACTTGGAGGGTTGTGGGTGGTCCGTGGAAGGTTTGGAGAGCAATTTACAGCTCTTCTGACACCGCATGATGTTTTTAACTATGCTCCTTACCATCTTGTGTTTTGGTTATTTGTTTTTCGTCCTGTAAGCACTTGTTCAAGGGGCAGAGATAAGAACCCAGCTGGTCAGTCTGCCTTATCTAAGTCGTCAAGTTAGGGGAGGAAGGGACGGGTGACTCACCCGAGAAGAAGTGTTGCAGCTTGATTAAAGACTTTCGGGGGGGGGGTGATTCGGGGGAGACGAAAGCATGGAGGGGGGGGCTCAGACAGACAGATGGCAACTAACAAATGTTGTCGGGGAAGCGGGACGCCCAATTAATAGGTGGCAGCTTCGACAGATGAGATACCCTAGAATTTGCGTGTGTGTGAACTAATGAAATGTGTGTTGGTAAACTCTGATGAATTATTTTTTATTTTAAAACATAACCTTGAGAAAACAAAACAACTGCTGTATGATGCTTATATGCAGTACTCTATGAATAAAATCAATCTTCTTTATCAAAAATATCCTCTGGTTTTGTGCTTCATTTCTTAAAACCATTGCTTTCTGCTGGGAGTTTTGCAACATTCCTTTACATGAACGGTTTTCCTGTTAACGCCGGGCTGCCGTGGCTCTTATTGTCCTCTGTCAGTTTGAAAATCAAAGCAAGTAACTGGCAGGAAATGCATGTTAAAGGCTGATTTCCTTTTGTTTCTTGGCTGACTCAAAGTGTTTGTGTTACTTAAACAGACACAGCACAGTAAGTTATTTATTAATAGTATGTAAACATAAAAATATACAAAATATACGAAAGTAAAGCAATCCTTTCTAAAAATATCAATTTCACTATATCTTCAAATGTTACTTGCTAACAATATTTACAATTATTTCGATTTTTTCATGCATGTATTACTCCACATACAGAAATCACAAATATATATATAATTATTTAAATATGACATGATTTAAAGAAAGGCATATAATTTAGATGAAAGATTTAATGATGTGTAGATAATTTACAGTTTATTTGCCTTCAAACTTTTACAGCTCAATCTACCTATAGGCCAAATTCAAAACTGTTACGTGTTTTTGGTACTTTGCCAGAAATTAGAATTACATTAATAATCAAATGCTCTTCGTTGGGAGGGTCATCAGCTCCTAAACAGTCGTCTAATAATTAAGTCTTTCCTCAAGCTTTAAGCAGAACATTATCATTGTCGGAGAGACTGTGCTAATCCAAAGGGAATAAGGCCTAATTCCAGTTTTTTTTATTAATATTTGTCATTCATTAAAAATAATTTGTTTGTTTTTAGTAATTCAACAAAAACTCTTGTGTAAAACTACATGTGTAAAACTGTCACACTTGATACAAGTATCAAAATTGTATTCGGTTCCTGTTTTGGTTTATAGCCCTTTAATTTATCTATAGTTTTATCACAGTTATAGTGTAGTAACCATGTTTTTTTTCTATTACCATAGTTTTACTATGTATAATTATGAATAAACTGTGGGGATTGTGGAGAGACCAAAATAGGCCTACATTTGTAGTTATTGTAGTTTTACTACAAATAAAACAAACAAACAGAAAAGGTTTACTAGAGTTAAACCATTGTTGTTTTTTATAAGGGCAAAGTGTGCCTTGAATAGGTGAATAGTTCACAAACAATTGTCATAATTTATTCCCCATTCATGCATATAAAACCTGTATATGACGGCGATATTTTGAAAAATGTCTTAGTGTTTTTGTGTAGATACAATGGAAGTCAATGGGGTCAGTGTTGTTTGGTTACCAACATTCTTTAAAATATCTTCCTTTGTGTTCTTCAGAAGAAAGAACGTCATACAGGTTTGGAACGACATGAGGGTGAATAAACAATGAAAAAATTCATTTAAGAAAAATTAACCTTGGTTTTATTACATTAAAAGTGCACGTTTTTGGGTGGATTGTAAATTGGGACCATTTGCATTACTAAAGTTTCATTACATATACATGTATCATGGTAATATGGTTATTGTACTGGACCATGGTTAATTTGTACAAACGTAGTTGATTTTTGCAAGAGAAGTTCCAAATTCCATTTGCAAACATGTCCATTTTGATTTGTGTAGCATTCCACCATATAATGCAAAAACACACTTAATAATTGTAAGTGTAAGTAAAAACTGGCTGATAAAAAATAACATTTTATCTAATCTGAAGGTAATTTTGGGAATTAGAAGCCAGATTTAGTCTACTGCAATACAGAGATTATAACGTTGGCAAAAAACACATATGTAGAGCAGGAAACATGAAGCAGAAGCAAAGAGGGAAGAACATTATGATATAGGAGAGGAAAAGTGCAAGAATAGAGGATGTTTCATAGAAGTGTGTGCATTTTCTAGCATGTGTGTGGGCTAGTGGTCACCTTTGTGTTTATTTTGCCTTGTTTATTTGTTTTCTGTCAGTGTTAAAGGGGTGAGAAACGTGCGAGGGAAGACTCACACAGGAAACAGTTTCATAGACTTAAAATGATTTTACTCAGCAGCGTCAGCGGATTTGCTTGTGTTGCACACATTTCAATAATGTTGTTCTTATTAAATCTCGTGAACATGTTTCCTTGGCAGATGTGGCACAAAACAAACAGAATTATTCTGAACCTGCATACCTCACAAAACCACCACAACTCCATGTGTCCAAACCACGAACACTAGCCAAATTTTCCAACTTGATCTTTCATTCAAATTTACCACAGGAAAATAAATATTTCCAGACTGATGGATGATTCAATAAAGAAACCCGTAAGAACGGAAGTACATCAAAAGAAGGTGGTCATGCACCGGACCTCCGTGTTTTTTGGGGGTCCGCTGCAAACATTCAACATGTTTCTTTGTGCTCTAACAGCTGCGGTATGTGGGCACAGATCACATGCTCGGCTCAATATTGTCCGCAGGTGTCAAATTATACCTTAGGGTTTCAAAAAAGCCTGGACAATATTTCTAGAGACCTTTTCAAAGATGTCGTAAAGATTCAGAAGAGTAATTTAATCTCCCTGATGAATGTGATTTTCATGGTGTGAAGCTCACATGTGTTAAATGAGCCGCTTCCGTGCTTTCAAGTGAAACATTTACATGATGGAAAGAGGAAACCTGAGAGGCCTTTGTGTAGTCAGTTAAATGAAAAGAACATAAAAAACTAAATTTAAAAATATGCTTTGTGGAGCCTGTGGAGTTTTTGTGACTCCATTATTTCCATATTCAAAGTGTCAATTTCTCTGCATTTGATTTTGAATCTTAAATATGATCTTAAGTTTTTTTCTATGCTGTTCTAGAAAAAGTGACTTATACTTAACTCACTAAAAGTATGAAAGATTTATTTTAAATGTTCAGAAAGTATCTTATGAAGAGAAAGTCCAAGTGCACTTGTGGTTCTGCATTGCAACAAGGACTTCTGCAAAAGCTACAGCTGGCTAGACATGCGTTCATAAAGTCTTGTGTTTCTTTGAATTTTAAATATCGAATGAAAAGATCATAAAGTACCCAGATTTGACAATTATTACTGTGCTCTAACAGCTACATCAGGATGAGAAAATGATTCATGTTATGGGAGGTATTGATTTATATACTGTGTCTATAACATTTTGTTCTCTACTGGCTTCCTGAATGTCACATGTTGGTGACTTCACACGTTTACCTCTGAAGTTTCAGATTTCCGGATGCTTTACCCACACTGGAACAACCTAAAGCACTGGTACAGTTATAATCTGTGACTGTAAAGAAATTAGAGATGTGTGAGATTATTTATGGCAATGTGATCAGAATGGAGACTCTTGAAATGGACAGAGGAGAGAGAGTGGAGAGGACTGTGGCCATCTATGAAAGTTCAGATTCTGTCAGAAATCATGAAAATACAGAGAGACTGCAAGCACGTTCTCATACAGGTACTGACATTCATATATCACTTGATTTATAAGAAAGAAAAGACAGATATAATGTGATGTTGGTCATTTTCAGGAAGTGTTTCAGTGAAGAACAGAAGACACAGAGCAGTTCAAGTGTGTTTGTGGTTGTTGTGTGTTCTTCTGTTGACTGCTGTAGTAGTGCTCTGTGTGTATTTCACCACTGACAGAAACCGCTTACTAACACACAACTATAACTTGACCAAAGAAAAAGAGAAAATACTTACAGAATACACTGAGATACTAAATCAGAACAGAAACATGACTGAAGAAAGAGAGGAAATGAAAAACAAGAGCTATGAGCTGCAACGTGGCCTTACAGAACAAGGTAATCGTGTGTCAAGTGTTCTTTGAATAAACAGAGATAGAAAATGTACCGTTTTGTAGTATAGTATTTTTGCACAAAAACATGTTTTAAAAACAGACTTTTAAAATTAGTATCTAAACTTTTGTGTTAACAGATCAGCGCTCTGATAACTTTAAATGGATTTACTACAACTTCAGCTTTTATTACATTTCATCTGAGTTGAAGAGCTGGAGTGACAGCAGAGAAGACTGTAAACAGAGAGGAGCAGATCTGGTGATTATAAACAGCAAAGAGGAACAAGTGAGTGAGATTTACTTTGTTTATTTACACGTTTATGAGTATGTTTTGAACCACTCAGCGAAAAACAATTGATTTGACTTTTTAGTTTTAAATGTTAAAAAGTATGAATCTGATCTATCCTAACAGGGGTTTTTACAAAATGGTGTGGCTAATAACCGTTATTGGATTGGTCTGAGAAATGATCAGGGGCTGTGGAAGTGGACTGATGGCAACACATTCACAACTGGGTGAGAGGTCGTTGAATTCAACTGATGATGAGCCAGAAAGTTTATCTACACTCAAATGAATCTGCAAAATGAAAATCTAATGTGCCATTGGTGTAGGTATTGGAACGAGGGACACCCCAGCTCCAAGAATAATCTCTGTGCTTCTTTGACTTCATTAGGATGGACAGATGAATGGTGTAAATCTCATAAAAAATGGATCTGCAAGAGAAGACTTTTAAAATAGCTTGTTAATAAATATACAAACAGTATTTTTATCAGTATTATTGTCACTGGGTTTTGCAAATATATAACCAATACAACTTATTAAAAAGTGCTTGTCACATTTAACAAAACAGTATTAAATCATTAAAAAAGTACAGTGTTTTTTTCCATTTCCGGAAAAACAGTGAATTTGGACATCTGAGGTTTTAGAAGGACAGCAACGATATTGAACCGCTGAACTGTTTATATTTTCATAAAACCCTGTGGATAGACATCAGAAAAATTCAATGTTTATATTCACGATGAGGGAAATAATTGTGTATTATGGATGTGACAAAAAAGGACACTGAAGCAATAATAAAAGGTGGAAAAGTTTCAATTCTGAACGTGGCATATATTGAATATTAAATATTGACATCTGAGTTATCTGTATGACGAAAACCTTTATTTTTATGGGAAGGTTAACATTTGAATGGAATTGCCCATTAATTCTATTTATGTATGCATCAGCTTGTAACAAAAACCAAGCGATGAATTATATGCGTAGGCTGTAAAGTATGTTCATGTATTTTATGCCAACAGAATGAAAAGTGTTGACAAGTGGAATCATTGTTTATGATCATTACACATATAGGCGAAAGTCAGTTCTCTGATGTCACTTCCTGGAGAGGCTTTAAGATGAAGTTTTTACTCCCTGTTGGTCAAATTAAGACCAGCAGACTGTTTAATGCCCCCCATCATCAGTACTCTCCCTGTGACTTAACTGATAGATGGATTACAGCTGATGTGTATTTGACTTTTCTCATCAAAGCCTCTGAGCTTTACACACAGCACCATTTAACTCAATTAGCCCAGCTTTCATGTCCTTCCTTACCCACATTTGCCAACAAACAATGAACTACCCAAATGCCAGTGCCCATCATTAAAAAAAAAAAATTATTGGGATGTCAGTGTGACAGCTTTGGCTAAGTTTCCCATTCTAAATGTATATACAATATCTATTGATCTATAGGGACTAAGATGTATTAATGTAGCAAATGGTACAACCAAGCAACAAATATGCCCCTAATGAACATAACAGATTGTAATGTAATGCAAGTTTACAGATGAAAGATTTTCTCTTTGATAACCACATGTCGCGCTGCAGAAAAGGGTGTGAGCAGCACCATCGGCTGATGCCTTGAGTAAACTAACGTTTCATTAACACAGCAAAGAACTGACCTAACAGCGTCTCTATCAAGCCAAAACAACAGACTTTAAGGGAGACGAGCCATTAGTACACAATACACTCTCAGACTAATAAACATCACAATGTCACACTTTTGCTCTTGAGAAAAGTTAAAGGTCCAGCCTGGGAACCTAATGGAATTCATGAAACTGTCTTAAAATGAATTGTGATGTCCCTTATAATGATGATCTATAACACAGCTGGCTAAGACAGAATTGTGTTGATTTCACGCTTGCCATTATTGAAGTCACATTTGCTAACCTCTGGTGTATCTTAATCGTTCAGGCATGACATTTTTTTATCCCTGTACATTTCGCCACCTTGGAATTATAAGGTTCTATCTGCATTCTGAAGAGTTTTGAGCTTCAAAGTTTTTGCTTTCCATTTGACTTGTCAAAACAAAAGATCCAAAATGTACACAATGATAAGAAAAGCTCTCACACAATGTAAGTAAGTTGACACTGAATAAGAATGTGTGAATATTTCAATTTTGACAAAAATGTCAGATAGAACCTTATCATTCCAAGGGGATGATTTTCTTATTCCTGTCATTTTTTGTGACCTGCAAGGTTGATGACACCGTAGTACCTTCAAGAATCGTATTATCGTTATTTGTGTCAAGAACGGGTGGTGAGACAAGGAGAGAGGACCCAAACACAGACAGCGGGTAAGCGGTATTAACAAAACATTTATTAACAAAAATACAAAACAAAGACCCACGTGGGGGGTAACATAACAAAACAGGGGAATCTACAACAGGACAGGACTAAGACTAATTACACCTAACAAGACTAAGATTAACATAAACATGAACTACAAATGACTACACTAGACTAGACTAGACTAGACTAGACTGCCACGGAGCAGGCACTGACCATACAAATGACACATACACGCACAATGAACCAGCACAGGACAGAGAACAAAGGGGCATTAAATAAGAGATCAAATCAAGAGGGGACAGGTGTAGGGCATGAACCCAATAACAAGCAATAATGAGGAGACGAGAGGGCGGGAACAGAGACGAGACCGGAGAGAGTTTTGCAAGCCAAAAGGGCCAAAACACCTCTCTCCACATGAAACAAGAGGTTCTGTCATGCTTCTGCCACTAGATCAAGAAAAGCAAGACAAGATGGGGCAGAACCATGACATATTTGGATGTCGCAGACCGCATTTCAATATATCAAGCCCCAATGATAAGCATAAGGGTTATTGCAAAAATGGCTAAAAAGTAAGTAAAACTTAAGATTTGCAGTGTTTCTTTAGATATTTAATATTGAAAAGCAACGAAATTCATACATTTGTGTGCACATGATTTTTGGGGTGATGCTACTGGACTGGCCCGAAGTTAACTTCCGGTCTGTTTGGTTATAATATGACAATTTACTTTATATTTAATTGATATTAATGTCAATTTATATTTACATTTTATTGTATATTATTTGTCTTAAATTAAATTCAAACTACTGAACAGGTTCTTTGCGGAGGTCTACCGGAAGTTAGATTTTGCCGCTGAAACCATCTATAAGCATGTACTTTGTTGGAACTTTTTAATGTAACTTTAAAGATAAGTTGCTTGGGTTTTGTTCAGAGTTCCTTTGAATAAAAGTCTCTACTAAATGAATAAATGTAATATGTAAATGCCCCACCACACCTACATTACATGCCACACACATATGATTGCTTCTGATGAATCTGAATTACAACAACGCCTGAATCACGCTTTAGTATTCATGGTATATTATTTCCGGATATTTATAATAAAGACTGATAAAGGATTTACGGTAGTTGTCAGAAGTGCTTGCTGAATGAGGCTTTGTTGTGATTGTTGCGGTTTTGTCAACGCCTAGATCATCAGTATCCTGGACCAATCAGCATCCAGGACTGGAACGATTCATTTTATAAATGTGGACATTCCTCATGCCATTAAAAATCCCACCCTGAGAGAAAAAGGGGAAAGACCCAGTCGAGACCCAATCCATTATATATCAAGGCAACAAAGCAGATCGGGCAAAAATAGCTCTTGAGGAAACGTGTGAGGTGTTGCTGGACCCGAACAATAGGAGTGAGGGTGGCTCAAGGAACAGCTTCAATCTGAAAGCCAGTGATGGCTACACAGCGGGAAGGTGGAGGGAAACAAGTGGTGACCCCCGAGGCGCTCGTGGAAGACTTGTGGCTTCCTGCTGGAAACCCTGCTTCATACCTCCTAAACTCATCATTTTGTAGAGCGAGATGGGGGGCGTTCGTGCGCAGGATAGGTCACATGGCGAGAGAAAATTGGAGGGACAAGGGAGAGGAGAGGAGGGAGAGGAGTTCCTGTCCAGGGAAATCCTGTCTTTCAACGGCATCACATCTTGGTCGAGGGTTGTGTGTGTGTCGGGACCCCCTCAGATTAATCTGATAAAGCAGGCCACACTTCCCTGAGGTTTTATGATCGAACCTGAGGTCACCGAGAGCATACACGCCAGGAGCAGTTTATGGACACCTTCAGCAGGGCTATCAGACACCGGAGGAAATCATCAAAGATTCTTCCTGAATGCAAAACAAGACCAAACTGAATATCGTGGACACAGAGACACGTCGGTCGCATGCGAGATGCGATTCCACCGGATCCACCGGAGAGCTCATCCTCAGGGCACAAAGCATCCCTTCATGAGCTGCTCCATTCTGGCCATTGTGAGAGCTGCTTTTAGAGTCTTCTCAAGCTCTCTCTCTCGTTCTCTCTCTCTTCAGGCCTGTCACTGGAGCTAAATGAGTTCCCTGTCATCAGCTGAACTCACAGAAGGCTCAGCTGCAGGCATTCAGGGGTATCTGAGCTGACAGCTCTCTCCACATCATAAACACTCGTGGTATGTGCTTAATCCAATGAGGCTGAGCGAAATTTCAGCCTGTGAATAGGAAAACATCACCTGTCTGTCGAAACTAGAATTCAGGCTTGTCTAAAAACAATGACACATTGAAATAGAGACATGGCTGCAGTCTAAGTGCCATGTAATGGGCATGGACCGATATATTATAGAAGCACCAGCGGTAACCTAGTCAGACAGTATGTGTAACATTTAAATGCTGAATCACGTGTTTATTAAAACACACATATTTGTTTTATTCAACTCCTGTTCAATGACAAGTTTTGTAGATCAATAGAAGTCAATATTTTGATAATAGTTACACTCTATCTAACCACACAGACACTGAATGCATTCAGGAAAAAACACTATAAAATCCCCTTTAACTGCTTTTAAACAGTTGGATGCTGCTGGCTGGTGTTAAACAAAACTAGATGCCACACACAGACAAACAACACTCTTCTAGACAGGTGTGTATCTGTAAGAAACAACAGCAACATCACACAAGTGACACTAACTGTTTGGACTTGTCTTGATACAGTATTTTCTGCTAAAATAATACATTCACTGTGGCTGGGTTGTTAACAGATCTGTCAGTTTGGTAGTTTATAGATTGTTTCATGTCTCGAGGGAATTCGTGACATTGTCACGAACTGTAATCTATTTATTCGTGTTAACTGACACGAATTTGCCCCTTTTTTCGTGTCACCTAGCACGACTTTCAATCTCAAGTATCATAAAACGCGTATACAAAAAAAAAATTATATAAATATATGTCAACGCAATCTGATGGGAATTCATTCCTATTTTACAAGGTGGCTCATTTGTGTGAATTCCTATTTCCTACGAACGGTATGTTTTGACTTTTCCTCTGTGACGTTAGGCTTAGGGGCGGGGTTAGGGGAGCCATTTAGCGTCGTTTTGCCGACTCGTGAAACTAACGATTTTTAGCTAAATTAGACTTTGTGGCTGTGATTTTAGAGTTTGGGGTGAAGTAAGGTGTAAGTCAGCCACATCCTAAAATATGTACAACTTGTTTTGATATCAGGTTATAAATATATAAATGTTAATACACACACAGTCTGTGTATTGAAAGTCGTGCTGAGTGACACGAAAAGAAAGTCGTGCTGAGTGACATTAAAAAATGGTCGTGCTCACTGACAGAAAAAAAGGGGGTATTCGTGTCTACGAAGATGCATTAATAGATTCCAAATTTCGTGTCTGTGCTAGGAACTGCCGTGAGACTGCGTTGTTTCATCGGATGCACACGCCTGGCTCGAAGTTAACTTCCGGTCTGTTTGTTAATCGGTCTGGCTAGTGGCTAATAATATAACAATTTTAATTTGAATCAATTTATCTTCATATTAATTTATATGAATATTTATTGTATAATAATTTTATTAAATCAACAATTTGTTGAATGGGTCGTGTAACTTTGTCGCATTCAAGTTTAGCCAAGTAACGGATCTCCTACTGGTTACCCAAAATAATAGTGGCTAGACATATATTTAACATGCTAGTTAGTGTAATTTACTTACTATTTCTTTTGCTTGTTTTCAGAAATAATCTATAGGGCCTCTATTCTTTGCGGATGTGTAGGGCTACAGGAAGTCAAGTTTGGTCCACAAAAGCGTGCATGCGCAGTAAGTTTATGTTGTTTGCTTCGAAACAGTCTATAGACGGTTTCATCTTAACAACATAAACAAATGTTACTGCGCATGCGCTGTGACCCCAACTTAACTTCCGGTACACTTTCGCAAACAATAGAGTGCCTGTAGATTATTTCTGTGAACAAGCAAAAGAAACCGAGAAGAAACGTTACTTAGCTAAACTGGTCTCTCCAATATTTTGAATTTAGACTGCGATACCAAGCTCAACCGCTAGATGCCAATGTACTATATGGTTTGTTTAAATACGACCAGATACAGGACCCATTCAACAAATTATTAATTTAATAAAATGAACATACAACAAAATTCAACAAATCGTTTATTTAATACAATTATTATTCAGTTAAAATAATGATACAAATTAATATTAAAATAAATAAAATATAAATAGTTAGCCAAACGCAAACCGGAAGTTAACTGAGGGTCAGGCGCAGGCGTGTTCGATGAAACTGTTTTAAAGTCTGTTTGTTAAAACATGGTAATAAAAATAAAAATAAGTAATATTGGTACAAATTCACGATTTCATCAATGCTTTCAATATTAGACTTTTTCCATTAATTTGACATTTTGAACATTTACAAAAATCAACCCATGAAATTTAATCTCAGTAAACGTTGACGAGAAGCTAAAATAATTTGTTGTGAAACAGCGACACCTGCTGGTTGACCTTTACACACGCGAGTTTAAAAAAACCCTCAAAGTTTCAAGTTTCAAAATTATATGTTATGTCTTTTTGTGTGATTTAAAAATACTTCCATATGCAAAAACAAATACCTTGTTGCAAAACAATTTTCCTTTGTCTTTTGCTTCTCTTAATTACATTTACATTTATGCATTGGGTAGACGCTTTTATCCAAAGCGACTTTTCAAGGTTTTTTTTTAATTGACATGTTTAAAATAAAAAAGCATGTGCAGGTAAGCTCGAGATACTGTGTTACTTGGAAATCTATCTAGTTACTATTATAATGCTTAAATGTATTTAGTAATCATGGCAGGTGAGACAGACAGTTCAGTTGATTATAATTAGAAAGCAGCTGGAGTGGCGTCATCAGCGACGTCATGCCGCCACCCAGTGGATGAATGTGGTACTACCTGGAAAGTTCCTGAACCTGCTGGTGCTGATGAACAGTCAGTATAAAGCTGAGACTCACAGCACTAGAGTCAAATCCAAAAGCACAACCAGAGAGAGAAACAACAACAGAGAAGCACTGAAAATGTTGAGTCTGCATGGATACCAGCCTTCTGGGGGTGTGGGTACTTTTGTTAATTGGGTTAAGACCTTATATACTATCTCAACTTTTAGCATAATTATAAATGTTGTCCAATCTCCTAAATTTGCCTCATCTCGAGGCACCACACAAGGGTGTCTGTTATCGGCATTGTTATTTGTATTTGTATCTGGCATCAAGGGGATTTCTTTAGGGAACAAGAGCCACAAAACCTCTTCATCCTGATAATGTTTAAATCTATCTAGTGTCACGGAATGGCGTGTATATAAACAATTGTATTACAAAGAAGGTATAATCCAAATAGAGTTCTTTAACAAATCCACAAGAGAGGCAGGAGCAAACACACAGCGTAAAAAACAAGTAAAACCAGACAATGAACACAGGCAAACACAGGGCTCAGATACAATGGAGATTGGAGAACATAATTAGGGAGAACAGAAACAGTGCGAACTAATCAGTGACCATGGGAGCAAACTAGTGAGGAAACACAGAATTTATAGCCATCCAATTTTTTATATCATCTAAACATTCTTGGAAAACATCCAAATTGTTAGAATCATTGGAATTAAATGATAAATACAGCTGTAGATCATCGGCATAACAGTGAAAATTAATCTTATGTTTACTGATCACACCACCTAATGGAAGCATATAAATTGAGAATAAAATCGGTCCTAACAAGGAACCCTGTGGAACTCCACATACAATTTCACCACGTTTGGATACTTCATCACCCACTGACACAACAAATGTCCTGTTAGATAAATATGACGCAAACCAATCCAACGCTGTCCCCGAAACCCCAACCCATGTGTGTAGTGTATTAATCAAAATGGAATGGTCAATTGTATCAAAGGCCGAAGTCAAGTCTAGTAAAACTAAAACTGAGCATCTACCAGCATCCTTTGACATCAATAAATCATTGGCCACTCGTAAAAGAGCAGTTTCCATGCTATAACCAGCTCTTAAGCCAGACTGAAATTTCTCAAAGATATCATTATCATTAATAACATTTAGCAATTGGTTAGCTACTGCCTTTTCCAAAATTTTAGCTATAAAAGGTAACTTAGATATAGGTCTATAATTGTTAACGACTGCAGGATCTAATGAGGGCTTCTTCAGGAGTGGATGGACTGTAGCAATCTTTAATTCATCAGGAACACAACCAGAGACAAGAGAACTATTCACTATAGACTGCACTGTAGGACCAATAGTACCAATCAGATCTTTAAAAAGACTTGCTGGAACCGCATCTGACAAACAACTAGAGGTTTTTAATGTTTGCACAATCTCAAGAAAATCCTGTTCAGATACCAGAGCAAAGGAGTCTAGCAATACCTCCCTGCAACCAGGATTTGCACCAGGACTAACTAACGGAGGAACAATGGAAGCCCTTATATTTGCAACCTTATTCACAAAAAATGACATAAACGAACCGGAAACTATGGGACTCAACACAATCGATTTTGGGCATGTCAATTTATTCACTACATTAAATAAGAATTTAGAAATATAACGGTTGCTATCAATTAAATTCGAAAAATAAGCAGATCTTGCTTCTTTCACTGACTTATTATAAGATAGCAGAAGACCCTTCCAACATTCAAAATGACCAAGAAGTCTAGTTGATTTCCAGGTTCGTTCTGCTTTCCGACAATGTCTCATTAAAAGACGAAATTTCTCATCAACCCATGGTGCCAGATTAGCACGAGACCTCTTCTTTAATGTCATAGGAGCCACAAATTCTAATATCCCAGAACAAGCACCATTAAACTCATTCAGTTGATCCCCTGTAGAGGCATCATATGCCCAGTCATCACTTAAGACATTGAAATAATCTGCAAATTTCTCCCTGACTTCAGTGTTAATAACACGAGAGAAATAAGTAACATCTGACTTAGGTTTTTCCTTCTCTACAGCCAGTTGAACACCAAAAACAATGTTTTTATGATCTGATATCACACTATCCTCTATTATAAAATTGACAGGAGTCAATCCAAGAGTGAAAACCAAATCCAAAGTATGGCCATGCATATGCGTCGAACTTGAAATATATTGTACTAAATTAAAATCTTCTGTAATATTTAAAAATTCAGCAGCTCCATGATCGTTACTATTATCAACATGAAAATTAAAATCTCCTACAATAATCAACTTGTCATAACTTAAAACTAAACCAGAGAGCATTTCAGAGAATTCATTTTTTAAAAGGGCATTAAAATTTGGGGGACGATACCAGAAGTCAACCTAATTCTAGCTTTCCTCCAAACACTTTTTCAGTTCCTGTACCGGCCCGTCATATATCTGGTGGTGATCAATGTCACACATTTTCCACTGAAGTTTCTGAGTTAAACCTTTTTGAAGTAGGTGCTTTACTTAAGCTTACACTGAAACAACCTATTTAACTGTAAGATCAGAGATGTCTGAGAATATTTATCACAATGTGGATATACCTGAGACTCTGGACAAAGGAGAGATAGTAGAGATGACTGTGGACATCTATGAAAGTTCAGATTCTGTCAGAAATCATGAGAGACAGCAAGCGCTTCAACATACAGGTACTGACATTCATTTATCACTTGATTTATTGAAGTGAGAAAGAAAAGACAAATCGTCGCCTTGGATTTATAAGGTTCTATTTGAGTTATTCGCAAATTCCTGTTCGGTGGCAACTTATTTACATTATGTGATGTTTTTACTTCCTGCTGTGTACGTTACGGGATATTTTTAAGAAAAGCAAAAGGTTTTATCGTCAAATGGCATGAAAAATCTTTTGAAGCTCAATATCTCAAAACCTCTCAGAATGCAAATAAAACCTTATAATTCCAAGGCGACAAAATATAACATGATGTTGTTTATTTTCAGGAAGTGTTTCAGTGAAGAACAGAAGACACAGAGCAGTTCAAGTGTGTGTGTGGTTGTTGTGTGTTCTTCTGTTGACTGCTGTAGTAGTGCTCTGTGTGTATTTCACCACTGACAGAAACCGCTTACTAACACACAACTATAACCACTTAAAAAAACTGAGTCATGAACTCCAAGCTGCATTACAAGGTAATCGTGTTTCTTTGTGTTTAAAAAAGATAAAAAGAGATAGATAAGTCTTAAAAATGGATAACTTTGATGAAAAAGAGCAGCCAATACGAGCACAGAATAGAAGCTGCTCAAAAACTTTCAGTGTTTTGTGGGGCACTATGGTTTTGTAACAGACAGGATGGGTCGTCTTTCCATCGACACCAAAACAACAAAGAGTTCAACTAAAATAAGTAGAATAATCACTTCTTACAATTTAAGTCTATTATACGAATATTATTTTTTTTATAAATGAATTAGAAACGTCCTAACATCACAAATGATTGTGTTTGCGTATAGTAGCCTAGTTTAGTATAGTAGCCTAGTTTAGTATAGTAGCCTAGTTTAGTAGTGATTGTGGCAAATTGTGGCTGAGCTTTGGTTATTTTAGACTCATGTTAGTTCCGTTGGTTGTGAAAAGTTGTTTTTTGGGTCACTCAAAGTTGTTGGTGTATGCTGAACTCATTGGTTAATTACCTTTTTAGGTAACTTGCTCAACAGAAAATGTCCTTTGCTATGCAATGTGTTCTATATACAAGCACCTCTTCATTACGCATTGTTAGGGGCAGTTGCTGCCACTCAGGTCCTCTGCATATATTTAGGGTTTAAAAAAAGTTTTGAAAGTTTTTTTAAGATTCTGTGGCATTTTGCAACCTTGGCCTTCAGTTCTAGTTTAATTCTAGGGAGTAACTGGACGACAGATATGCAATATGTACAGTATACGTATATTTATGTAAAACTATTGAACATGTTTTATTTGAAATGTCACTTTTAATAGATTTTGGTTCAAATCTGATGATATTGTATGTAAAAATAGTTACTTGGCCCTAATTATGCAATAGTAATAGTGATGCTGTAAACGTCACTAATGAACCGTGTTCTTCTGCTGTCTGCTGTATTGACTTTGTGTATATTTCTTCTTCTTAAGAAAGAGAACAGTTACTTACAAACAATAGCAAACTGCTAGAGGAGAAAGATCAATGTCTACTGAACACCAGACGTCTGTCTGAAGAAAGAGATCAGTCAATGAAAGAAAGAAAAGAACTGAAGGGATGGCTCACTGACAACGGTAATCTTGTTTTCACTCGTCCTTGAGCGTTAAAAACTATTCGTATTTTTCAGTTACTTCACTTTACAGACAAGCCACAGTATTATAAGCGGTAATCTACATTTTATTAGTTTGTTCCCTTGGAATCAAAGCCGTTTTGCGTTGGAGCCGATGGCCTATAGTGGGCAGTGCTTCTAAAATAAGCACTGTGACCCGAGTTTGCTCAACATCCATTGGTGATCCTGTTCCCATTTCTCACCCTGTACTTTCCCGTCCTCGCACAAAATGCCCCTAACATGACGAAAATGACAAATCTTAACTGTTTTAACAGATCAGCGCTCTGATGACTTTAAATGGATTTACAACAACTTCAGTTTTTATTACTTTTCAACTGTAAGTAACAGCTGGAGTGACAGCAGAGAAGACTGTAAACAGAGAGAAGCAGATCTGGTGATTATAAACAGCAAAGAGGAACAAGTGAGTGAGAAAAAGATGTAATGTGTTTGTGTGTATGCATTAGTAAGTATACATTAGTGTGTCTGGTTTATAACACTGTTACATGATGACAGGAGGCTTTTCAGAAGGCTACAGGCAGTGAATTTTGGATTGGTCTGAGTAAAGAGAAAGGCGTGTGGAAATGGGTTGATGGAACTGCAGTAACAGCAAGGTGAGAGATCATTGAAATCTTCTGAGTAATGATCAGTTACATTAAAAGTTCTTAAGCTTATGATTATTTGTTTTTCAGGTACTGTATGAATGGATTCCCCAGATATAACAGTCAAAACTGTGCTCTAACATCTTCATCAGGATGGAGTGATCATTCATGTAAAGAGAAACATTTTCACATCTGTGAGAAGAGAATTTTCACCCAAAAATGAAAATTCTGTCATCATTCACTCACCCTCTTGCAATTTCAAACCTGGATGACTTTCTGTTTAAACTATTTTGAAGAATGTTTGTAACCGAGCAACGCCGGTACCCGTTCACTTGCATTGGTTTTGTGTCCATACAATAGAAGTGAATGGGTGAAGAACCAACATTCTTCAACATCCGTCTTTTGTGTCTCAAGAAGAAAGAAAGTCATACAGGTTTAAAATGACAACGATGACAGAAGTTTCCTTTGGGTGACCTGTGCCTCTAATCATTGTCTGTTAACTGGTCAAGTTTGTATCGTTTTACACAGACAGATGAGGTCAATAATATGAATTATTGCATTATAATAGCACCTGTCGAGGAGTGAGATACATTAGTCAGCAGATGCCAAATAATTATGGCTGCATTTATGCATTTGACAGACACATTTATCCAAAGTCGACAGTACTCTGTTGTTGTATTTGACTTTGAATTTAGTTATTATTATTATTTTATGCTTTTATTTTTTCTTTACTAATTTTTATATATTCAGTTTATATATTAATTTTAATTTTACTTATTATTTCCATCATGCAGTACTTTCATTGCTGTTGTTTAATCTTATGTTGTGTTCTATTGTCTACATTAAGGTTGTTTGAGATATCTAATATAAATATAATAATAACACCTGTTGAATCTGTTTCCAGTATTGAAGCACAAATAAGATTATTCAATAAACTCATTTTATTATAGGCTATCATCACTTTGTCTCCTGCCGTTCTTCGCCTTCATCTCTGTTCAGTATCTGCCTCATGGTTATTATAGAAGTGTTGACTCACAAAAAAGTTTGAGGAATGGACAAAATCATTTTCCTGATCGAGAGATTTAGAAGAGAGATTTAGTGAGACTATAGTGCAAGAACTAGTTAACTGTATCTAAACATTGGATCCCTAGGATCAAACATTTGAAAGGGCTAGTTCACCCAAAAATGAATTACTCTCAAGCTGTTCCATATCTGTAGAAATGTCTTTGTTTGGTTGAACACAGAGAAAGATATTTGGAAGAATGCTTGTAACCAAACAGCTCTTGGACCCCGTTGACTATAGTAACAACTTGGAACAACTTGAAGTTGAGTAAATAATGACAGAATGTTTATTTTTGGGTGAACTGTTCCTTTAATCATAGTCATGGTTGATCATTTAATAATTACAAACAAACATGATCCAACCTTGTAAAAATTGTAAATATCTCATCCACATTTTCTGTCTTAGTGTTATTTGGGGTCTACTGATTTCGAGGTCTTACGCTGTTAGAATTATTTTAAATGTATAAAACAATTAATTTAGACATTTCAATAATTCGTTCCTTCAACGTTTAATCCTATACATTAAAATAACATACAGCTATAACACATGCAGTTATAATGTTTGTGAGGTTTGTAAGTCAGTTATTTATTTCAATATTTCTATTCTCTTCTCTTTCTAGTCTATTCTATTCTATTCGTATTTCTATTATTTTTACTTGTACATATTTACATACACACATAGTTTTACTCTCTATATCTTTATCTTATGTTTATTGTATTGTATTTCTTAATTTTTTTAGACCCATATGCCCTTATTTAAATCATCTGTGTACTGTATTCTATTGTGTTATGGTCTCTGTGTACTGTTGTTGCTGTTTCTGTGTACTGGATGCTCCTGTCACCAAAACAAATTCCTTATATGTGCAAACATACCTGGCAATAAAGCTCTTTCTGATTCTGATTATATCATAGGCTAAGTGGAGGCTGGAGATGATGGTGGACATCTATGAAAGTTCAGATTCTGTAAGAAATCATGAGAGACAGCAAGCGCTTCAACAGACAAGCACTGACATTCATTTATCACTTGATTTATTGAAGTGAGAAAGAAAAGACAAATGTAATGTGATGTTGGTTATTTTCAGGAAGTGTTTCAGTGAAGAACAGAAGACATTCATGTGTTTGTGGTTGTTGTGTGTTCTTCTGTTGACTGCTGTTATGACTGCTGTTATTTAGTAATTACCTTTATAACAAACAAACAAACAAACAATTCATTGAAATGAAGTTTTATTTAGCATGTGAACTATTTAGTACCTCATTGCGCACAATTAGACAGCAGCTGGCGTGGCGTCACCAATGACGTCATGCCGCCACCCAGTGGATGAATGTGGTGAGAGAGAGAGAGAGAGAGAGAGAGAGAGAGAGAGAGAGAGAGAGAGAGAAGAGAGAGAGAGAGAGAGAGAGAGAGAGAGAGAGAGAGAGAGAGAGAGAGAGAGAGAGAGAAGCACTGAAGATGTTGAGTCTGCATGCATACCAGCCTTCCCTCATTCCATTCATCAGGATTCACTGGTCAGTGTGCAGTCTGTGTCCAGACATCACATCTCTTTACAGACACACAGACGTACTGCAGGACGTGAAGAAACTTCAGCACAAGATCTCTGAGGACATCCAGCAAATGTCAGAATCTGAGGAGATCCAGCCGGTCGCCTGCACAGTGGAGAAAGAGGGACGTGACTTTGTGTTGACACTGGACACTAAAGACTTTTCTCCAGAAGAACTGTCAGTCAAACAGGTGGGCAGAACGCTGCAGGTCAGTGGAAAGACAGAGAAGAAGCAGAAGGATGGGAAGGCTGGTACAGAATCCAAGAGTTCAGACGCGTGTCTGATCTGCCTGAAGGAGTGAATCCTGAGACATTGAGCTGGTTCATGACTGATGGAAAGCTCTACATAGAGACATCTGAAGCACCTGAGAGGATGAAGACCACTGCAGCGTGAACACAACACAGCCAGAGACTGAAAACACTGAAAACAACACCACAGAAACACACAAGACTGAAACACTCTGAGCAGAAGATCAAATGAACAGATTTGAACTGTGTGTTTACCTGACGAACTTGAGCTTTATATTAATGTTTACTTCAAAATCATTTTTGTACTCTTTAAAAAATATGTAAATGATAAACAAATATTTTTTTTACAGTTACTGTAATTGTTGCAAAATAAAACTGCCTAATATGAGATTCCTTCTTGTTTTGTGCTTTTTAATATCTTTTCATTTTTACACAAACATTTATGGCCACTTGTGTTGCCAGAAATACAACAACAAAATTTGACTGTAAAGTTAAACAATGCTATGTGGTTTGAAAACATAAAAAGAAACCTTTTAATCAGTGTGATGAACACTTGATACCGTTTTAGGAATGAATGCTCAGTGCATGCAAAACCATGGCTGGGTAGATGGACAAACTCAACTGCTGGGTTAAATCATATATCATTTATGTTTTTCAATAGTCTTATTATGTATTTAAGGAGGTTTAGAAGAATGTTTTATATAGTTTCAAAACAAATGTATTATTATTGCTGTTATTATTATTATTATTATTAATAATATTTCCTTACTTATGATTTATGTAAAGCTGCTTTGCAACAATGAAAATTGTGAAAAGCACTATATACATAAAATGTAATTAAATTGAAAATGCCTTTAAATAACATTTTATTTTGTAGTTCTCTTTTTAACACAAATGTTTTGAATGCACTTACTGTTTTTCCATTTTTGACATCACATGTTGTAAAATACACTATTTATTTATATTTTATTTTTTAGTGAATTATTAAATGAATTGTCAAATAACTGTGCCATAAAATATAATAAACAAGTCGAAAAACTATACGTCCTATACACTGGTGTTTTATGGCTCCTTCAACCATAGATAAATGTTATCTACACAGGGTAAGGACATAATCACTGGTATCTTTGGAAAATAACATTATGACACCCTGTGCATATATTCCTAGTACAAATAAACAACATTTGTTATGGCCAGAATGGATTGTCTTGTAAGATGGAAATGATATGCAACTTCTCATCCAATCACCGTTCTTCCGTCCTTTTAAGGTACTTCCTTTTCACTGATCAGAAATGAATTGCGTGACCTGGACAAGCCTGAACACGAACGAATGTGAAAGTAAAACATTTAAAGTAAATGACATGATGTTTTTGGAATCCTTAACATGGTTTGATCTGATCACATGATGTGATTGGAAACTCCATGATTCTTATTCACACATGCAACGCTCCCAATGTTCCTATACAGAAATATTAATAAATGGCATTTATCATTATTTATAAACCTATGTTTTTCATAAAAATAGTTTAATTTATCATAAATGATGTGATGTGTAAAGTTTTATTACTTTCCTTGAAACAAGTGGTGTTTATCAATTTGAGGCTGGCTGTTGTTGTTGCTGTTGAGCGCTTACAAAACAAGTAGGCTTCAGTTCGACAAAGCCACTTTCACTGTTATCATTCACTGTCCTTGTACAAAGTGTACACAGTACAGTTTGTGCAAATCTATGCTGGTCAGTTTATTAGGTTTTACAGGGGATAGCCTCTGATGAAGAACAGTGGCCATAACACATTCATCGATATTGACGTGGACTGTGATTCTGAAATGATCACGTGCTACCGCGTCATAGCTACACAGGTATATAACCCAGGAGCTTCTAACTATAAATAAGAGACGGCAGCTCACAGCAGTCAACAACTTTTAAGGAACTAGAGCAGTGAATTTATACAGTCGTGCACTTGAAACCGGTCGTACAACTGACGGAACGCATACTGTAAACAGACTCTCTGCTATACTACTTTGGAAATGGCGAAGAAAGGTAGGCTACAACTGTTTTACTACCGTTGATAAATATTATTTATAGAATAATAGTATAAAACAGGCTTTATTAACGTTGTAATGAATTAACTTGCGATTCTATCATGTACAGAACAAGCCGCTGTCGTCGAGTGCGCGCTCCAGTTGCGCAGGTTTGGAGACGTGTTTAACTGGAAATACAAGCTACTGGAGCTCATCGTAACACTGAAGAACTTACAA
This sequence comes from Triplophysa rosa, assembly GCF_024868665.1. Lineage (NCBI taxonomy): Eukaryota > Metazoa > Chordata > Actinopteri > Cypriniformes > Nemacheilidae > Triplophysa > Triplophysa rosa. The sequence continues at coordinate 6,867,287 of NC_079911.1, read as the reverse complement.
AAAGACGATAAACGCTGAGAAAGACACTATGAGAAAGACAAAGGAACTGAAGAACGTCATATAAAACACCGGAAGAGGATTCATTTCCGACGAGTTGCGCTTTTCTGACCCCAGCAACAACAACAACAACAACAACAACAAAAAGGTGAAAATGTGAATTCAAGGATGAAAAGAAGATGGGGGACACAGTTTGGACAGTTTCCGGGCATTTCGCTGTTTCTGAGGATTTTTGGACTATGTCGGCAAAAATGTTATTCATTCAACAGGCTTCATCGTCGATGGCAGACTGCACTTCCTCTTATGAATTCCTCGTCATTGGGACTGTTTTATCGGCGATAAACGACGAGCTCTCTTCTCATCGTTGGGACTGTCCTCTGCACGCGGGGAGCCTGAACTCCAGCTAAAGCTTGGGAGCCAAATAATTCGATTACTCTTTTCATCTAGTTTGCTTACTATTTACAAATAATGTGTAGAAATGAGTAATTACTATACACAAATATGTAACCATGTAATTTTAAGCGCTAAGGCCTGTTTTTATCAACGTACTGTATCAGCTTCCTGACTATGTATCGAGTGCAAATAGCGACATCTTGCTGTTAAATGCTTTTACGTTTTACGCTTAATTAAAATGTAATGAAGACAAAGAAATTGCGTGTAAATGTGTGTCTGCTCCTTGTTACACGCATTGCTCAGATAAATGTTGGCATGATATTGCGTGTAAAATGTTTGTAGCAAAGTTAAATGCAGTTTAAGCCCAATGAAGCCTAAATGCATGTCTGTGCAGACATCTGGCATTAATACTATAATAATATGCCTACTATAAAACGAATACAGTAATTAAAAAATATTTTCTCATGTTTACACAGAAACCAAACCATCACCAGGCATTATCAATGGCATGCAATAAAAAGCACCATCTACATTATTTCATCATTGAGGACAAAACTATCCCTCAAATTAAGCTGAAATGAAAAAAAAAAAACGAGGACAGCTACTACTCAAAATCCCTTTCAGGCACTTAAAGATATTCTTTTATTATATGGTAAAAAGCAGATGTACAAATCAGGGCATCCATTTTACACCATCTCTACATTAATAGCTCGACAAGCATCGTTAAAGAACCATGTCAAACACCTGTTTGCATCGACCGAAAGGGAATAGCCCTCCATTTACTTCACTCAACCTCTTGCAGGACAGGAGACAAGCAATCAACACCAGACATGGCAAAACGTGATAGACTATTCGGAGAAGTATTTCGCTAATAGCTGAAGAACAAAATAAAAAAGATTAAAATAAATGTACAAAAACTGAAAATGAAAGCAGAAAGTACAGACTACGCGAAAGCAAAACAGATTTAAAAAGACCATACATGAACGCAGTGTTTGCTAATAGAAAGGCCTCCGTGTAGCCTTTCAGGATGTTAGGGCACTGCAAGCTCTACTAGTGTTTGACTGGCCATTCTTTGAAATGAATGTCATTCGTGAGGCAACTCGTGTCCAGAAATTTGGATTGTTTATGAGAGTTCATTGTGTCCTCGACCTGTGGTGTAGTACAGCATTAAGACACATATTGTCACAATATACTAATAAGTAGGTGTGCGAGTCTTCAGCTTTGGCCACACTGGAAACATGAACTGGATATTCTGATCCCTTAAACAAAAAGGCTGTAAGTAATCTATCAATGTTTTTAAGTTACAGTCATTCTACATATGATTATGTGTTCACCAAACAAATGTTCTTAAACCAAAATATTAGCACAAATGAGATTTTCTTTAAGCATTCTTAAAGGACTTCTGGAAAGAAGACTTTATAGCACTAGAGAAAAACAGATGCTTTCAGAATTTCAGGATTGTGAAATGATTTATTTCCTTCAACTCAAAATCTTCCCCATATCAGGTTGCAGAACTGCAAACATTTTCTACTGAAACAGGATCTTTTCATTTCTAAACCCTGTCAGTGAGAAGCCACAGATCATCATGCCTGGATACTCGGAAGTAGTGGCTGTTCTCTTTACATGGAGACTGAGATTATTGTTAAAGTATGGATTAAGATTAGAGTCATGGCCTAGTTACTTCAACACCCTCTTTTTGTTCTTACATGATCTAAATTCATGAACTACAAGAAGCCTCACAGTGAACTGCAATCATGTAGCAACGACTGGCCATTAAAAGAAGACGGGGCAACATCTTTGTGAAGGTCAGAGACAGATCCGTGACTATGAGAAAAAGAGCGGTCCCTTCTATCGTATCATCATCCTCATCTCCTTCATAAACTGTATTTCCATCATAACCATCACCAATATTAGTCTGAATCAACCAAGCTTGGGGCCGGTGGCCCGAGTCCAATGCCATGAGCACAAAGTCAAGTCCCTTTCTCGCTATTCTGGAGGTTCATTTGGTGAAAGCAGCAACTACCGCCCACAGCAGCTCATTGGTGCCCGATTTGGCGGCCTCCGCCTCGGGATCAAGATCTAGGAGCAACCGCACCCTCTTCATGGCCAGATCATACTGGTCATCCAGCAGAGGAGCAAAGGCGTTCTCTAGAACATCAGAGGAATGTGCCAGAAACAGCAGCGCTAACATGCGCTTATCCATTCGTTGGGGCTCGTTGACCCATTTCTCCAGGACGGCCTCCTGGACCTTGCGAACCAGCCGCTGTTTGATTGTGTTGTTGGTGAGCGGGTGGGTGGTCATGTCAAAAAGCAGGAAGTTTTGTTTCTCAGTGGTGAGGACGCCCTTTTCCACCAAGTTCTTAGCCAAGCGCTCTCGCACATTTCGCAACTGGTAGTGCAGCTTTAACGGATTCCAAGTTTCACCTACAGAACACGAGAGAAGTTTTTTGTTGTTGTTGTAGATTTCTAGTTATATTATATACAATTTATCGATGCGGACTATTCAAATTACCTACAAAAATTCACATACGTTTTAAGACCCATTTAAAATAAAAACACACGCCCCATTTTTTCCAATAAGCCTCACTTGAAAGAGTTATATTACACCATTAAAATAAGATGCAAACCGCATATCACCTTGACTCAATAAATAAAACATGAGCCTACAATACAGCTGCAAAAAAAGTTACCACAACTCACCACTTAGCAACTCGATCCAGCTCTGAACCGTCTCTGGAGGCTGGGTCTCTTTAATATGCTTTAACGCCTCGTCCAACAGCATGTCTCCGGTGGGAGAATCCGATTTAAATAAAACCTAGACATCAAGCATGTTTAAATATTTATAAGATCAACAGTACAGTGTAAAGACAGTCACGAAACGTCACAAATGCACACACCTTTCTTGTCAGCAGGCTTTTCCTCCTCATCCCTGAGGCTTCCAATTGCAGGCGTCCCCGTAAGGCCAACTCGATCAGCATGCAACCTCGAAGCCCAGATGAGATGCAGTCGTTCCAGAACGATGTATAACCCTAGCCAAAAAATTAGCAAATCATTATTCTGGTCTTCAATAGCCTGGATTGTAATAAAATATAAGCACGAACATGATAAATATTATACAATAATAGCATTATGTACATTCACAGAATATTACTCGGTGCATTTTTACATTTCCATTACAAAAGACAATTCCTTGTGTGTGCACACTTGGCAGTAAAGCGTACTAATTGAAAATCATATAACAAGTGAAATAAACAGATTTACGTAAGGATTAAAATATTAGTATATGAAACTGAAATATAATGGAAACAAGTTCATAAAAAATAAAATACAAACCTCTTGCATTATTTTGCTATTGTATAGAAATCCAAGTTATAGATTTGAGTTCAAGAATAAATATTGGAAGATAAAATACAGATTTTTAGATATTTTTGTTTCCCAACACTTACACGTCAAAGCCTCGGGCATGATTGACTCTATTTAATTGGTCAAAAATCAACAGGGTTCGGCCTAACATGCAACTTGCTCTGTTTTATAGTTTTTTAGGATCAGTTTGGTCTACTCTTACATAACCTATATTAACGATCAGACACACTGAAACCGCCAACCGCATGCGGTTTGGATCCATTTAACAGGTTTGACAGTCAGTAAACGTTAAAGGTCTTTACGAACAGTTATTCTCAAAACACTTAATCTGCTGTTTTACAGGCTTTATCTAGTTCTCGTGTTACCCGCCGCTTCCAGGTTACCATTTGACTAACAAACAAAGCCAAAAAGTCACGTCAAACCTCTCGATCCTTCAGTCCGAGGAGCAACACCTCCTCCATTAATGTCAGTCGAGTTTCTTTGGAGTCTCCCTTGTCTTCTTCTTCCTCATCGCCGCGGCGAGAGTCGTAATCATCGTCTTCCGAGCTCCTCTCCTTATCAGCGGCGGCGTTACGCGAGGCCTCGGTTCGTCTCTGCACTAGGCCCGAGTTTCTCTGCGTTAGGGAAGTCATTGTTTGCGCAAGCCTTAAAACACTAGCGTGTTTAACAGTCCTTTAATTATACATCAGTCGGTACGACAATGACAATATGCAAGCTATTCCCCGACACTAAAACCGTTTCATTAATATACTTTGCGTTGACGTGGATGTTTACATGCGTCCGGGACGTTCCTACTCTTATTTCCTCATCAATATGGCGGACGTTGGTGACGCAAGCACGCATAAGCTCCAACGTCAACGTGACACTCTCCCGTCTGTTAGATAACAATGTAGGCTAAAGAGTTTATTTGCAAAAACAGATAACAATAAATATTTTTATTGTGTTATGTTTTTATTGTGTTTTATTATGTTAGTTAGCAGCATCTTATTTAGTTGTTATTACTTAACGAAAACAACCCAACTGCAGTTTGATTGATATTGGAATGCACAATAAAAACATGATTTTTTTTATTTTTTAAAACGGAGTTATCTGTTATGGCAAATGAAATCATCATAAATTGTATCCTATAGATCGTCTGATTAGTTTAAGTAGCCAAGCTGTTTCTGTTAAAAATAATTATAAATCAATTAAAAAAAAAACGGATTACAAAAACTACCAAATGGCAACTTTGTAAAAAAAACACACACATCTGAGATGTAGCCTACATGCGCAGAACTATACTGTTGTTCTGCAAAATGTGTTTTCGATTTAGTTAATGCATGCCGTTAATATTTCATGAAAAGCGTTATGTGACTATCCAGTTTCACCTGTCGCGCAGTGGGCGTGTCGAAATGAAGAGGGGGCGTGGATTGCAGCTGGGCGGTAATTAGATATAATATTTGTTATCAAGTATTCATACATCTGACGCTCCGGCACCTTGCGTAGGCTTCACATCAAATAACTGCAGTGCAATGCACAGGACACGGAAAGACTTGAATTAGTGGCTTAGTTGCTCCAATACAGTTGAAACGGCCTTGCTTTTTAGATAGGCTATTTAATTCAATTTTGAAGATAGCGGCACAATTGCATTGGCTTTCTGACATGGAAGATGCCAAGAAAAGTAAGTTCATAATTTGTATCTTTGAAATGTATTTAAATTTGTCAGCAATAATGAATTGGCAAAGTAGAACACAAACATAACGAAAGACTTTTCGTCCTGGAAGGAAATAAGGTGACTTCATTGTGCGTGGGTTGTGGGCATCAGATCCTGGATCGGTTTCTCCTGCGGGTTTCTCCTGATCTGGAGTGGCACGCGGAGTGTCTGAGATGCGCAGAATGCCATCAGTATCTGGACGAGTCGTGCACCTGCTTCATCAGAGACGGAAAAACCTTCTGCAAAGAGCAAAGTAGGTGCGTGCTCTGTTTAAGAATGAATTCATGTGCATCACACATTCATAGTCAAGTCACTTTACATTAGTCTTCATTACAGTACTGTATTACAGAGTACTGCTTATAGCTGCTTAGTTTGTTACTGTTTTGTGTAGCTATTTGTAAATATTTAATAATTTCATTTAATTTTGTTTTCCTGAAATATATTGAAGTTTAGGAGAGAAACCTTAATATTGTGTACAAACAAACATTGCAAGTTGGCACAAAAAAATGGGAGGTAAATTTGGAGGTAAAAATGATTATGTTTGTTATCTCACAGGTCTCGTGTGTAAAATATGTAAAATATAAATTGATTTGAACTGAAAACAACATTACAATACTTGATAATAGTCACCTTCCTAAGGGCATGTAACTTGAGTTAGAAATGAACCATTTTGGTCAGATATTATAATTATAGAGGAACATTTAAAGAATTTGACGAGAAATTATTTTCAAAGTAATATTATTTTACACATCTTTAATACTCCAGACAAAAAGAAAGTAAATAGATTTTATTCTGACAGAAAATGAGAGATAATCTGTAAACTGAATAACAACGCTTATGCAATAGACCTAGGTTTATTTGGGCAAATTATAAGTAAATAAGTAATTTTTTTGGATATTTTCTAGCTTTACTATAAGACAGCTTCCTATAGAATTTGTCAATATGTTACATTGCAAATGTACATGTAACGTACAGTGTAATTACGTTTTAAGTACTGAGTAACAATAATGTCACACATTTGATATCAATTCTGTTCACTCTGTTTGTTTCATATTGTTACTTTCGTTCGTCTTTCAGATTATGCCCCCGTAAATGTGCGAAATGCTGCAAAGTCTTCAACAGAAATGAGTATGTTATGCGAACACGAGTAGACATTTATCACACTGAGTGTTTTCGATGTGAGAGCTGTGATCGCCAGTTAGTCCCCGGAGATGAGTATGTTCTGTGGGAGGGCCGACCGCTCTGTACGGACCATCACGAGTTATTCAACCGACTGAGTACTTCAAATGATTTACATGACAAAACACAGGACACTGATGTGTATGGTAAGTCTGGGTACTAAAGAGATCATATTGAGGAATGGATATTTTGTCTCTGGGTTAAAGTACGCATGTCTATCGCAGAAAACAGCAAACCCATATCACAGTCCAGTTGTCCCTGGTCATCAGCACAGAAGAGGTCAGAGAGAGCCACCCGCGTGAGGACGGTTCTGAGCGAGACCCAGCTCCGCATGCTGCAGACCTGTTACAGTGCTAACTCCAGACCTGACGCCCTCATGAAGGAGCAGCTGGTGGAAATGACGGGCCTCAGTCCCCGGGTCATTCGGGTTTGGTTCCAAAACAAGCGATGCAAGGATAAGAAAATAAGTCTTATGATGAGGCACACGCAGAAGCAGCGCGAAGTCCATCCGGTAATTTTCTTTCTTTCTTGACTTATTGTTATTAAAATGTGAAATATATGAACATGTGAAGTGAACGTTGAATTGTGTCAAGTGTCAAACCTAAGCCTGGTTTATTATTTCATCTTTTAGGATGTTTCTGAGGAGCGGATTCTGGCTGCTAGTCCAGAAAGTCAAAACATTGACATGTTGGGAAACCCATCGTGGAAACTCCTGACCAACTTTATTCTGCAAAAGCACACGGACCTGAGCTCATTCCATCATGTGGTAAATATCGAGACAAAAATGATGGCTCGTCTTTAATGCATAACGGATCCAACTTTTTGATCATTTCGTGCTGTTGCTCATTTGTTTTGATTTGGTTTCCAGCTATCTTTATCGAAGGAAGGTCCCCGTTCTGGTGCAGGTGAAGTTGTGTCAATATCAGCTCAGTTATCAGACACACCCAGCAGTCTTACTGCAAGTCCCACAGGAATCAACGAGTAAACAGTTTTTACAAACAGAGCAAAACTGTGAGTTCACCCTTTTCCAACATAAACACAGCCACTGGATGACTTTAAACACTGTGAAAATAAAATGTCCCAAACATCATTTTCATACAGTAATAAGATGTGAATAATATATGTGCACTCATTATGATCAATTTCTGGATATCTGCTGGATCTCAACAATATTATTTCTTTTTACTACTTTTTTTAGCATATCGCTGCTGTCCTTCTGAAACCTGGTATCTCCATATTTCGTGATTTTGTTTTACCATAATTTACCAAAATTATTAGTCACCCTTTATGTTTGTCACTGGGTTTTGTAAAAATCTAACCAATAAAAAGTATTAAAAAGTGCTTATCAACTTTGACAAAAAAGTATTTAATCATTGAAAAAGTACAATGTTTTTCAATTTCCTTAAAAAACAGCGAATTTGGACATGAGGTTTCGGAAGGATAGTGATGTGTTGTGTTGTGTTTCTTTATTACTTATAAATAAACTATGAATCTGTTATAAATGCATTACTTGGATATGATAGAAAATGCATTGTTCTATAATTTATATATTTATTGAGTTGTCATATGTTGCCATATTTTAAATCTCTGATGTTTTGTTGTTCAGTTTTCAATAAAATATACTACTAATTACGTTTGCTACATGTTTCTCGTTCCGCCTTCATTTTTTTCCCTGCACTAAACATCTATAGGGCAAGACTTACTAAACCGTTCAAAAATATTGCGAGAGCGCAATTTAAAAAAAGGCGACGATGAGAGTGGACATTTCTGTGGGTGATCTAATTTCCATAATGACCAATGAAATCTACCAGTAGCAGCGTAATTTAGTGCAGGGTTTAAGACATGCTTTTTTAGGCGTTAAAGAAGCCACAAATACCAGTTGAATGACAAGTGCAAACCTTACTGAATCACGTTGCGTGATTCATTTAAATACTCCCCTCCTATAAAGTTTGCGTCTGAAGAGAAAACTCCTACAAATGCATATGCAATAAAATAAATCAGCTGTGTCCACTGCGTGTCTTTAAACACCACAACATTGGACCCTGTTGACGTCCATTGTCCAAACAACCCAAAAAACCACAAAATATTTCTCAAAATATCTTATTTTGTGTTCCACAGAATAAAGAGTCAGGTTTTGAATGACAATAGGGTTAATAAATGATTACATAATTTTTATTTTTGTGTGGACTATTACTTTAAGATCCTATTGGCAATATTATATACAGTATCTCAAAGAAGTGAGTAACACACCTCCAAGACAACCACTGCCTTGCTAAAGAAGCTGAGGGTAAAGACCTAAACCCTATTGAGCATCTGTGGGGCATCCTCAAATGGAAGGTGGAGGAACGCAAGGTCTCTCACATCCACCAGCTCCGTGATGTCGTCATGGAGGAGTGGAAGAAGACTCCACTGGCAACCTGTGAAGCTCTGGTGAACTCCATGCCCAAGAGGGTTAAGGCAGTGCTGGAAAATAATGGTGGCCACACAAAATATTGACACTTTGGGCCCAATTTGGACATTTTCAATTAGGGGTGTACTCACTTTTGTTGCCAGCGGTTTAGACATGAATGGCTGTGCGTTGAGCTATTTTGAGGGGACAGCAAATTTACACTGTTATACAAGCTGTACACTCACTACTTTACATTGTAGCAAAGTGTCATTTCTTCAGTGTTGTCACATGAAAAGATATAATAAAATATTTACAAAAATGTGAGGGGTGTACTCACTTCTGTGAGATACTGTATTGTTATATATTAAGTCCCCTTAATCTCTTTCACTTAAAACCCAGTATAGGCATGCTGGCCTACTGTAAACATACAAAACACATTCTCTGACCATTACCTGTAGTTCGCCCTTTGTTGGCTTTATCAAGGACTCCAGAGCGTTTAATCTGCATTCTAAACAAAGATTAAACTCAAAGAGATGGAATAATTCCACCCACCACCACTAATCAGATTCAGATAAAGAGAGTCATTTCAAATGTAATCACGTTGCCTTACTTTACCTGCCAAACATATGAATCACAAAGGAAGCAGATAACACATTAAAGTAGTTTCAGACAGACTTTGGGTTGATTTTATATGCAACTTCAAAGGAGTGATATTTAGAACATGGGCATTAGTGGGATTGTCAATTGAACAGAACAATTTCCCAGAAATCTGTGTTCCGTGTACTGGTAGCAGTTAGCATGTAAGTCTGCAGTGAATTGCTTTATTGCACCGGCACATACGTATAAAGGATCCTTTAATGTTGGATGCGTGTTTTGAACTGCATGTCAATCACACAGCATATAATCGAAACAATGCCTCCACTAATTTTCCTCATTTCTCGTCTGTTGACCAGCGGTGAATTGAAAAGATCTTATTTAGAGATGATGCTTTACATCCTTGGTCTGGGATCTCAACCTTTTGTGCTCTAGATCAAATAATGAAAGAGGTGCTGCACTTCAACCAAGCAATTCATCCTTGCAGAAAGAGATGAATTAATGGAGCAAATCTCTGCTTTTTTGCTCTCAGAGCTTTTATCTTTGCCCCTGCCTGTTTTTATGTCAAGTTGCTAAAAAGAGTGCGAAATATCAAGCCTCCACCGTATTAGCCACGTATTTGAGAAGGTTTCATTAAAATGCTAATTAAGTGAATGTGCCGTAACAAGAAAAGTAGTAAAGTAGAAAAGCCACTTTACTTTACATTACTTTACTTTACTTTACTCTATAGTATAATAATTAAACTTTTTTATCTTTGCCCCTGCCTATTTTTATGTCAAGTTCCTTTCCTTTCCTTTCATTTCATTTTATATATAATATAATGTAATATTGTTTGTATTTTCTCTCCTCGGTTTATCATGTAGGTGGTTTAACCTTTTTTTCTCAATTATTTGATCAAATAAGTTAATAAGTATAGGCCTACAGTAAACACAGTTCTGTAATTTAAATAATTTTTTAAATAATTTGATATAATAATTGATTGTAATATAAATCCACCACTGGCTGTCAATGAGAAATAGAAGCCCACAAAAGATGAAAATATCTTAATGTCCTTTATTTCAAAGATTAATAAACATTTAGTGGTATTTAACCTCACATAACTTTTTTATCGTTCATGCTGTTACTTCAGTATTGCTTTATTTACTACAATATTCGTATTATTTGTCCGTGGCTGAAGCGATATCTGAAGTGGTTTGTTCACTGTTTCATGCAGATTAAACTTTACAATAAGAAGAGGTGGAGTTCTACAGATACAGCAATAAAACAGAGTGAATAATGAAACCAACAGAATAATTTCATACAAGTTATGCACATTCCTTGGGTCACTTCATTACTGTCAGCTTCTTTCATTTCAACAATTTTTAAATCATGTATGACTATGTGTGTGATGTAAAAAAGGGAAAAAGCCCCTTCATACCCCTATTACTCATAAATAAAAAAGTACCATTCCAAAAACCCATAGAAAATTCCATATGGAACCCATAGATTCACTCTAAAAAACAAATGCTGGGTTATTTTAATCACAGCTTTGGGGCAAAAAGGGACAAACCCAACTTGTAAATTAACCTCGGGTTGTTTCAACCCAAAATACTGATACTGACTCAATGTTGGGTCAAATTGGGTGGTTTACCTCAACGTCTAGGTTTTTCCCTTTTTGACCCAATGCTGTGTGTTCAAAATACTAATTCTTATCATACAGCAAGCTTATTCCTTCAATGGCAAGTGATTTGTATACTAAAACTCTTTGTCTGTAGTACTTTATTTCGAAGCATTCATCCTTGGTGTAATCCTTGGTATAAACAAATCAGTGCATTAACTAATTTTCTCTATTTATCTTCTGTTGGATCAGTGGGTGAATGAAAGAAAAAGATCTTGTGTTAAGATGCTTCTTTATACGTGTGCTCTGAGCTCTTAACCCCACACACAGGCACCTTGGTGCTCTTGATCAAATAATGAAAGAGATGCTGCACTTCAACAGCCCAATTCATCCCTGCAGAAAGAGACAAATGAATGGATCAAATATCTGTTTTTTGCTCTCACAGCTTTCATCTCAGCCCCAATGAATTATTTTATCCGGTTACTAAAAAGAGTGAGAAATATGAGGCCCCAAGCATAATTATATATTCCTTTGACCAATCCTTTATTTTGATTTTCAAGAGTTTATTTTCTAATGAAATGAAAGGAAACTAAATCCAGGTGTTTTTTCAATGACACATAATTCTTTGTTTAATTTAATTTAATTTAATTCGTTTGTAGTCGCTGTAAAGATTCAACAACAAAAAAGTTGTGCTTTGTTCAAGGACATGGTAACAGCTGAAATATAATAAACAGTACTGTGTAAAGGCCCGCTAGTATTTTCACTCAAAAATGGTTTTAAGCCAGTTATTTATATATTTTTCTCCAGTTTGTCAGTAGGAAATATCAAATCAAATCACTTTTATTGTCACATCACTACAGCACAAGTGCCTCGGTGAGTGATATTCTTGAGAGCGTGCTCCAGAAAGTGCAGAAACAGTTTACATATAGACAGTACCATTTACATACTTACAGACTTGCATACAGATGACAGTGTGCAATATACACATACATATACTCAGTACACACAGTGTACTGTTAGACATACTTACAGTTATCAATACACATTATACACCGTATGTACACATTCTACATTATGTACACATATATACACACAATAATATGTGCAGCAGATTACACATAAGCTGGATGCCAGCGGTGCTGTTTCCAAACCAGGCGGTGATGCAGCCGGTCAGGATGCTCTCTACAGTGCAGGTGCAGAATGTTCTGAGGATGCTGGGGCTCATTCCAAACTTCCTCAGCCGTCTCAGGAAGAAGAGACGTTGATGTGTCTTCTTCAGCACTGCATCTGTGTGAGCGGATATCATTCCTTTTGCCATTATTTGTACTAAGCACTGAGATTTTTGTATGCACAAGGATTTTGACAACAGCCAATTCTTCAAACATAGATCTTGTCTCACCATTTTCGAGTCCGTCAATTGTCATGTGAAGAAAGAGATCAAACTGAGACAAAATAAATCCAGAAATGCCAAAATCTCCAAAACGTTTGAAGACAAATATCAGTATCAATATACAGTATATATATATATAAGACAAATATGTAAAGACAAACACCATGCAAGTCTCACTTTGACCCAAGGAACATGAATCTGCTCTAAAATATGCATTTTGGGAGACCCTCATAAATTCCTTTAAATGCACTAAATATGGTAACTCTCCCTGAGATATATTCAAAGAGTTTATTTTTAAAACAGATTTAAAAAAATCCCCAAATCATGATTTTTCATGTATTTATTGTGTTAGTTATCTGTATATATTTTTTGTTGTTCTTAATAGAAACAACCCAACTGCAGTTCAATTAATATTAATTGGTATGCACAATAAAAAACATGATTTGCATCATGAATAAATTCAGATAACAGAGTTCTGTTTTTGCAAATGAACTCTTCTTTTACAGTTTGTTCAACTTTTCTAATGTATTTCTTTAACTCCATCAGAGGTTAATGTTAAAGGAGAAACCATATTCTACTCGGTATGTTTATATAAGACCACATGTTATATTAATAGGTTGGTAATTGATTAAAAACCATGCAAACCATGTGTTTTTAACTCATGTTTATTTTACTAAAATAAATAAATACAACATTCTAAGAAAGAAAAGGAGCCTGGAAGATTTTGAAATGTTTAATGAGACCTGAATCCAGGTCATTAAACCTCTGACACACGCTGTAAAAACAACTCAAATACTTTGGCAATAAATGAACAGTAGTGTCATGTGTCACGAACACACATGTCTTCTGTGTAAAACATATTTCCGCCCACTAGATGGCAGACAAAACATTTGCTACAAGATTTACTTTAACAAGATGCTGAAATCATGATACTCAGAAGTAAAACGTGTAATGTTTCAAATTGAAATAGTTTAAAATAATTTCTCAGATCAATGTTCCCTCAAAAGGAAATAAAATAAATATTAATTATAAAAAATAAAAAAGATGATTCAAAGTTATGGGACATCCTGACTGCATTGTCGTTCAAGTTGCTCTGATAAGAGGTTTTACAGTCTAATCTGATATGTCCAAAGTCATTCATGGGAGAGAAGAAGAAATAAAGAAGAGGGTGTGTGAGATCCAAAGATCCAGAGTCGCATCTCCACAATCCCTCGAGGAAACAATCCCCTAAAGGTATTCAAATATGTCCTATATAAACACAGTCCTGTGTAAACAGTCACATCCAAACGCCTCTCTGGCCATTTTGGTAACATATTTGTGTGCTATCCAAGAGGACAAAGTACACAGACCTTTCTCTAAATGAATTTATGTGACTATACGACAATGCTCAAATATTTCCTGTATATGCTAAACATGAGGAATCACAGTCTGGGCTCAGAGATAGATAAAAGAGATAGAAAGTTTGTTTTAAGACAGCAACAAATCAACAGTTTACAATATACAATAGACAATATGCATGGTATACATTATAAAAAACGGAAAAATATTGGTCTTGAATACTGATTTGCAGCTAAATCCCTAATAGCAAATATAATTGATATAACGTTAAATCAATGTTAAATTGGTTATTCTCAGCTCCACATTAAATTAAATAATCCGGGATGCATGATAATAAAGGAGTAGTTCACCTATGAATGAAAGTTCTTTCATCATTTACTCTATACCTATACGTCATTCCAAACTTTCTTTCTTCAGCAGAACACAAAATAAGACATTTAAAGAACCATGAAATTGACTTTCAATGAAAAGTTCACTCCTGGTTTATTTCGTTTCAATCCCCTGCTGTTCAAGAAAAATGGCATCAATAACTGGAACGAATAAGCTAATTATCCGGCCTTTAAAAAAATGCTTTGCACACGGAACCTACAGTATACAACTTGAGCTTTATTGACAGGAGCTCTAAATCATTCCAGACGGGGTCAGCTCTCGAGACCTCCGCTCCTGCCCATGTTGGAGTCATTTCCTGGCTCATGCATTAGACTTTGAGCCCCCGCGTGAGACTGCAGCCAGCGCCCCTCTTTAAGACAACACCGGCACGCTGTGAGATTCTCTTAGCCCAAACATCCCTGCTCGATGAGGCACTATTCTCCAACTGTGCACTCAGGATGAGTCAAACACATCGGGAGTTTAGGTATACATGCAGTGGCCTCTAATGGCATACGTTCTGTCCGTCCACAAACCGTTGTGGATTATTCATGATGAAGTCAAGAGGACACCAAATGCAGGGATAATGGGTAGCTTTTCAAAAAGCTTTCTCCTTGTCCATGTAATCTCATTTAAAAGATCTATGAAGGGATTGAGAGACTGTACCATCAGTGCATCGCTGTAACTACTTCACGGGTGAATCTCTGAAGGCCTGTCCTTGGTTATATTTCATTGTAAAAGTTAACTTACAACTCATTGCTCAAAGTTGTCAGTTGTTTTCAGTTTGTAGTCTCAAATGCGCAGGCCTATCTTAAAATTGCTAGAAGAGATACAAATAAACAAATGAGATCATTGTTCAAATACAGTGTATGAATAATAACATAATCTGGATTTGGGTCAATTTGCTGAGAAATGATTGAGTTCATATTGAAACCTTCAATAATATTGACTTGGATAGCAGACTTGACAAATCTGAGCTCCGTTTGTGACATTGAGATCTCTTCTGGAACTCTAATGGAGAGGTTTGTAAGATTTCTGTTTCTTTTCTCTGAGGAAATATTGGAGATGCTGGAGAGGAAAAGTTTGAAATCTGAGGGAAAACAATTAAAAGTATGTGATTTTTCTTTCTTATGGCAATGCAAAAAAAAGTGCTCATTACATTATGTCATGTATCATGTCCTTAGTATTTATTTATTGTATTGCATCTGTATTGCAGCAGATTAAAATCTACTAAAACACAAGGACACGTGAAGGTAACGACAGTAAGGTTTTTATTTCATTTTACATGTACACTTTTATCCAAAGTGACTGACATTGCATGATACTATACATTTGTGTTTGAGCATGTGCAATCCCTGGGATCGAATCCATGACCTTGGCGTTGCAAGCGCCATGCTCTAACCACTGAGCTACAGCAAAGCTTTTATGATTTTAATTTAGGATTATTATTTTATTGTATATTATTTTTATTTATTTTTATTTTAAATGTTAAAAAGTTATTGTCAACTTGTATTTAATCATTTAAAAAATACAGTGTTTAAATTTGGACTACTTTAAAACTTTAAAACAATGGATTAAATTATATAATATTTTATGCAACTGAGGTTATTAGACATGGGTTGCCAAGGTTTTTGCGGGGTTGGGTTATGTTTAAACTGTTGCTGTTGTTTTTATTCTTTGGGTTTAAACTGATTTTGTTTATCACGTATTTGTTTATTCTTTTGTAATTTTTAAATGAAACAGATAACAATCACACGGTGATTTTTAAGAAGAAATTTTGTGTATAATGCGTAACAGTACCTGTAAAATATGTATTTTAGGCATATTTTGAATGTTGGTATTGGGGTTAATTGGCTAGTTTTGGGCTCGTTGTGATTGGCAAATGGGATGGTTTTGTTACGCAGATCTGGCAACCCTGTACCCTGGACAACCAGGCCATAAGCTATTAAGTTACTTAAAAAATGTACAATTAACTTACAAAGTATAAAGTGTTTTATGTTTTCATGATCACCCTCACAAACCTTTCCTAAATACTCCACTGGTTGTTCAGTAATCCTGGTGGCATGTTTTAAAATGCACCAGTGCCAAGTATCACTTTATTATAAAAAGGCAAGGTCACATTCCACTAACTTTGTAAACAAAACCAACCACATGGTTTATGACATGCGCTCTCATTAATGTGGAAAGTGTGACCAAAGGGGAAACAGGCAAGGAAGTTTGTGCAAGCATTTCAGATGTCATCGGTCCACACGGGACAATAAGTGGAAGCTCGATCCTGTTACCCTGCTTTTAGAGAAGAACATAGAAGAACAATCATCAAAGCCTGGTGGAACAATAGCACTGATGTAATCTAGTGTCTGACTGTGTTGGTCAATGGGTGTGTTGAGGAAGTGAATCAGTGATACGTTTGATGCAGCGGCTGCACGAGACATTCCTTTTGATTAAATTAAAACCTGTGACCTGTCCTACTCTGGCATTCACAGTCACCACATAGTAAATAACACCCAATTCATTTCCACATGCAAAGCATCATAAAGAGAAACCACTTTCATTTCGAAAGTTCGATTACATGGCTTTATGGCTTATGTTACAATCATGCATTGTGTGAACATTCAGAAGTGTAAGAACATTTTAGTTGATATTCATCATTTGGTTGTATTGGGCTTAAATGTTTATGAGCTAAGGCTGATATAAAAATGATCACTATTATTACTATTCATCTTTAAAGGTCGTGTATAAAATTTAGCGGCATCTCACGTTGAGGTTGCGAAATGCAACCAAGAGCGCACTCCACCCCTCCCGCCTCCATTTCGAAGCACTACGGTGGCTGACACAAGGCTAAGATCTTGTCGCGTATTTGCTTTTTTGCCGCAGGAGATAACGTATTTACGAAACACGCTCTGTAAAGCAGTTTGTCCGTTTAGGGCTACTGTAGAAACAACATCTAGAATTCCATGCAAGAGGACCCGCGGTGCATGTAGATAGAAATAGCTCATTCGAAGGTAATAAAAACATAACGCTTCATTTGTAGACAGTTTAAGACAGCTTTGTATATTATGTTGAATTTCTGTCAATAGATCCTCCAAAAAAATTAAACACTGAACCTTTAAGGCCCAGATATACTTACAGGTAAGACTGGGATTTCAGTCAAATTTGTACTTTTGAGTTAAAGGGATATAGATTTTGTTTGTCAATGGTCATTTTTAAGGTAAGATGAAATTTTTCATGAAAACACGGTTTACAACCATATAGTGATTTTCAAGCAGAATTTATGTGTAGTGCATAACAGTGCCTGAAAAATATGTACAAATATTCCGGCAGCTGGAGCACCAGAAAAAGCACATATAAAAATTATGAATTGTTACAACCCCACAAATCTAGGTGTAAAGGGGTGTAACATTTTAGAGTGGAACAAAAAGAGAATAGGTGTAAAAGTGGAAAAAAGGAGGTTTCCCTGTCCTCTGTCCCAGCACTAATGACAACAAGAATTTCTGTTCATAAATTTATTTTTGAACAGTCAGAGTGATTGATAAAGTAACTTGAACAAACATGACAGAGGAGAGGGTTAGCCAAACGAACCTTACTACACCCCAACGGAATTAAAGTAGCCTGACAAATGAAATGTGACCCTGAATCACAAAATCTTAAGTAGCACAGAAACATTTTTAGTAAAAGCCAAAAATACATTGTGTGGGTCAAAATTATCTATATTTCTTTTATGCCAAAAATCATTAGGATTTTAAGTAAAGATCATGTTCCATGAAGATATTTAGCAAATTTCCTACCATAAATATATAAAAACTTTATTTTTGTGAGTGGAAGGCCTGCTACAGTGCCTCCGATTAACAAATTCGAAGGCGATTTTCTCAATATTTTGATTTTTTTGCACCCTCAGATTCCAGAGTTTTAAACTCTCGTATCTCCACCTGATATTGTCCTATCCGAACAACCCATATATCAATAGAAAGCTTATTTATTCAGCTTTCAGGTGATGTAAAAATCTCAATTTTGAAAAATTGACCCATAAGACTGGTTTTTGTCACAAATCACAAATAAGCAACATAACTCTTCCCTGACTAGGCCATAAACAGGATAAAACAAAAAGTTACAATTATTAGCAAAGAAATTAATAACATGGCACACAACTCCCTTTTGCTTCATTAGAGTAATTTCACAAGTTTAGATCAACAAAAGCTTGACAAAAAGGTTTAGCAGGTTTGCTTACACATACGGTTCAATATCCATGACTCAAGTAACCTGGCTCTTTACTTCACACCGAACAAAGTAGCTGACTCAAGATTTCACAAGTTAGCTTCCACAAGAGTATAGTTCAATAACCACAACTCCAATAATTTCACTCTTGGTCTGAGACAGCCGCCAGTGTGACACTCAGCGAAGACAACGGATTCCTTCTGTTTAAATGCAGTGTCCTCCACACAATCAGTAATGACGTCAGCTGGCACCAATCAGACTCCTGAGAGAGGATAGAGAGGGAGACAAAAGAAACAACATTTCCCAGCATGCAGCACATACAACATTTCACCAATATTTCCAAAAATAAAGTGAAGTGAAAAAAAGTGAAAGTGAAGTGAAAGTGAAAAGTGAAAGTGAAAGTGAAGTGAAAGTGACCTATTAGTCAGATATGGTGACCCATACCTGAAATGTGACCTCTGCATTTAACCCATCCAGAGAGTAGTGAACACACGCACAGCAAGTAGTGAACACACGAACACCCGGAGCGGTGGGCAGCTATCACTGCAGCACCCGGGGAACAAGTAGGGGTAAGGTGCCTAATGTATTAAAGATAATCCATAGCAAATATACGTCCAGGGACGTAACATAATTTACATCAAATGCAGTCTCTTTTTCTGTAATTTGATTATTTTTTAAACTCCTGAAATATGTGAAAATTCTGAAAAACTATAAAAAAACAGAACATCTTGACAGCCACGTAGCAACGCTCTGGCAACCAGCCACAACATTTAGTGGCAGCTATAGTTTTGCACACACACTATTGCACACTCTAAATGTTTTCTACTCTATAAGTAATCTAGTTGGTAATTTAAGTCGCTTTGGGAAAAAAGCATCTGCTAAATACCTAAATGTAAATATTAATGTAAATATGTAAGCATGACGTTTCTACGTGGAATTGAAATGCGACTTCTTAGAAAAGTGGAGCGTTCTTACTAGAAAATCACATAATGTTGACAGAATACACCCAGATTCTAAGCATTGATATGTTTTTTTTGAGTAAAAAGACAAAGAAAGTTACTGCCAAACACACGACACTCCCTTTCCCCTTCCCTCTGAAGAAGACGTGCAGGAAGTTCTTAACAATAGGACCCCCTCCGCTCAAGACTTCGCACAGCTTCTGCAGTGAGAAAGAATAAAAACACAACAGGGAACAGACCAAATTACCGTGTCTGGTAGTTAAGCGTATGTTCACAATTAATCGAAACCAGGTGATGCGCAACCGAGGTCAGAAGAAAGAGCAGAAGTCACTGCCTGGTGGTCCGGCTCAAGCTGACCCAGTGATAGTTTCTGTCAAGTGTGTAAGTGGGGCCACATGGTCTTCCAGATGTGATGTAATAACATGTTGAATGGCTGGTGGGGGGTGACAGAACACGCGAGACCCACTGTGATGGATTTTTACCGCTACACCGCATCATGTGATAGACCCTCCGCGATGACGCTGTGGTTATGGATGGTGCTATGGAGTTAATGTGAGAATTACATTTCACAGAAAAGGGCGACCTGATGACCTCCAGCAAGTATATCACCATATCAATTTCATTCTAGGGGACCTATCCTCGAGACCCTCGGTGGACTAGGTAGCTGGTTTTTCTTCTGCTCTTGTCACCTTATCTTCACCCACTTTGAACCGTACCAGATATGTGAAACTCTTACAGTCCTAAACATGATTATCGAGGGGCTCTTTTGGCTCCTTTGAACTCTGAACTCGTACAATTGGTGTTGATTGGCTGAGCACCTGCTGAGATCTGTCAAACAAGCAGACGGTGAAGGAATATCATGTTTCTTGTAATCAGCGAACAAGACCATATGGATTCAAGTTTAGAACTGATGATATTAAAACTGTCAAGTGTTTACAAAAGTGAATTTCGTGAGGTTACATTTTGCTATAGAATCAAGAGGATTACCAGAGTAAAGATTTTTTGACTTACAAGTTAATAGTTGTTTTCTATGGAATTTTAGGTGAAGTCCAGACAGAGTCAAAAAATTATCATCACTGGAAACTCGATTAAGTCAATCTCTGAACAATTACATTTTCCTCAAGGGAATCGAGAAGCTTATTTTCGGTCTATTAACATTTTTTCACGTTATTTTCATGAAAGCACATTTATTCCCTCAAATTCACATTACCATAATGAAGATGGTTTACTTTTGACTCATTATTCTCAGTGGTGATTCTGATGCTGTTCCTGTAGCTCAGGTGGTAGAGCATTGTGATAGCAGTGCAAAGATCATGGGATAATTTTTGAGAAAAGCGTCAAAATGTGTAAAATAATAATATTTTTTTTCATGATTATGATCATTGTAATGTGACAAAAATTTAAACGGTACTAAAAAATAATAGTTTAACGTTTGGCTTTGCTTTGAAACGGCAGAAAAATAGTTAGAAGTTCATGTTTCTTTGTGAGCAACTATAAATATACCATGAAGTGTACATGATTCACATAATTCTCCTAATTATTTTCTCTGACGTTCACGCTCCAACAAGTCTAAATGTTTGAATCTACAGAATTTGTGTTCACAAATTGCAAACAACTGTTTGACACGGGGGAGGGAAAAATGCTGGCGTACACAGAATTTCACTGAAGGTTCACACAGACCCATGCCAGAACAACAGTCACACAAAAAGAAGAAGGGTGCACCATGTGGAACTCTTTGGATTGCCATCAATGGTCCGTGCATTTAAAACAAATGAAATGTCCTAAGTCTTTAGAATCATTACGGGTCAAGCATCTCAGGGTTCAGCTAACTGTCGTAAAATGAAATGGTCAACCTGCTGCTCGATGCTTACAGAACATCTGACTCTGTTAAAGACAGTGTTTACCAAAGCACGTTATGTGTGGGTGAAAATGCAAAATCATTGAACATCGCTGATGTTGCTTAATAACTACAAGGGTGTAGATGGTGTAAAGCCACAGAAAAACACAGCTAGAGGTATGACTAAAGGTATGATGTCATGCAAGAGGAGAAGTTAAAAAGATAGCTTACCCGAAAATTAAATTGAACCTATATTCTCTTGTTCCAAAACCTGTATAGCTTTGTGTTTCAAAGAAGGTAGAATTGTAGACGAATTACTTGGTGTTGCTATTAAATTCAATAAAAGAAAACGAAGACTAGGGTTTTGATAAAGTTATCAAAATCATAGCTTTCTTCGAACATTCTGAAACTTTATTTGTCATTGATAAAATTGCACTCGGCAAAGTCAAATGACTCATAAAAATGATGCCTTGCAGGTTACGCAACCTCGACTGTGATCTGGAATCTAGAAAATAGAATTGGGCCCAAGACAAGAACAGAACATGGACTTAAAACAGACATATGACTGTCCTGTTTATGACCAATTGGATTATGGTGTTGTAAGGGGACCCATTGTCCTCCATCAAACAGATTTTCCCTCACATTAAGAGGAATTTATTATTTTAAACCAATCAGACTGGCATCTTATAGTAATGGCTTGTGTACAGTTGTCCGCTGAGCAAATGACAGCCTAAAAGCTTTCCTTTGCTACCAAGTAACTAATCAAGATCGAGCTGTGTCCAAAATAAACAAACAGGCCAGAAGATAATTTCTGGACGTTTCTAGGACCTTTTGTCATTTTCATTAATAAGAAATTATAAAATCTAAAATGCCACTCATGCTTATTATTATTTGAGTTAGATGACAAAAAGAGGAAAACAAATCTCAAAAACTCTAGTTTTAAACTTTTGCTTCCAAATGGCCATCTCTGTCCGAAACATAAAACAGCAGATTACTTTACGTATTTTCTGTAGATTGAGGTTTTGTTATTGTTATATTCACATTACTTACATATCCAACGACATTACAAAATGTACAAGACTTTAAACACGTGACAGATGTGACAAAAAATAAATGACAGTCAGTACGACAACAAGGTGCAGAAGTGAGAATGACCAGTTGCAAAAGTGAGTGACCAGTTGCAGAAGTGCGTGACCAGTTGCAGAAATCCCTCTTGTTTATTTTTAACCCTAAAATGTTAGTTTGCAGCTTTCACTGTAGTCATCAGAAAACCTTTACACCAGTTGACACAAGACATTTTTGTCTTTTGCCAATGAATAAATAAATCACCTAAATAAGTAATGTAATGTAAACATGTACATACATTTTTCTAAAACTTAATTCTGTAGCTCCAAATAATACGCAATAGACTCATATATGGTAATTAGCATGCAAATAATTGCAATAATTGCATAATTGCATTCCGCATTCCACAATGTTTGGTTAAAGAGTCAGTCCAACTAATTTCCTTCAGTCAGCGGGATTTGTTTGGGATATCCATACCTATAAGTTGTCCGTGGGATACATCCTACATTTGTCCTACAGTGTGTGTCCTTTCTTCTGTAACTAGGATAGGCTTCCAGATGGGAGTGGCGTAGGAAATTGATTTAAAAAAGACAGACGAAAACACTAATCAGCGTTTTCCTGGAACGTGATTTTGGGAAGATCTAGAGAACAGAAGAAGCCAGAATAATGTAAACTGTGCATATCTCCAGAATCGGTATATCGGAAACAATAGGGCACATGAGAACTGAAGGTTTGATGGACTCTAATGCTTTGATCTTTTCATTTTTGTGTGTGATCGCAGACATCTGAAAAAGTCATTATTTCAGAAAGAATCCCCCAGAACCCCGTAGGTGCTAGTTTGATGAGCAGTCTGTGCATAAGAAGCAGACCTGTGACCACACTAGTGTCAAAATAACTAATGACTGATGAGATTCATTTTGAAAAGCCATACTCACAGTGTCTAGCACAGCACTGTACTAATAATATGAAAACAAAATGTAAAACTGTTTGTTTCACGTCTTGCATAGCTGAACAGTAACAAAAAAACCATCAGAATTAGCTTTATATTCAATATCCTGCTGTAAAAGTCAGTATAAGAAGCCAACACCCTCTTTCAACCCTGGTTCAAAAGTAAAGTGTGAGACTCGAAAATCGTCAGAGGGATGCACTGTACTTGACTTACAGAGGAAATGCTCTCTAGCAGACTCTCTAAATAACTGAATCAAGTCTTCTCCTCCAGAGACTCACTTGAGCGTCTGCGCTTCCAAGGGAAGGAGCCTCGTATCCAGGCTCTCACAGGGAACGAGGATGATGCCTTGTGGAGTCTATCATTTCACACTAGCAGCTGTTCTAGGTACGTTTATGTTTAATTGTTTGTTATTCGGTTTGTCTTCGTTTACAAGTGTTTCCTCTGTCAAAAAACTCGAGCGCGAAAATGAATGCGCTGCATGTTGCATTGCAGCAGGCTGTATACAGATGACAGCGCGCGCATTTAAATGTATGATTAATAATCGTGTTTGTTGATACCGTGTAATGCATCGCGGTTTATGGTGGTATCTGATCGTGTGTTCTTGTTATCGTCTCGTGTAAGATCATATATACGCGCATTTTGACGCGGAGCATAACGGGTTTCCATAACTATGCATTGCATTTGCGCACCGCGCCATGCCCACACTTACCAATATCCTCCGCGTTTTCACTTTGTTTTCTTGTACACTGCACATTTAGTCATACAGCACTGTGTTTTGAGATGTATGTCATTTAGTGGTTATTCGTTATTCGTAATATTCGTTCTGCAATGCGAGCTGACATCATGACATCAGGTGGGATGACTGATCGATTCATGTCAAGACTCCATCAAATGTGCTTTCCACAAGGCTGCGCACTGGAAATTTATTGCTCGTTTTTAATTAACGCCATTACAAAGTGTATAGCAGTATACTCATTTTAGTTTATGAGGAGGACATTGAATTGCAATTGTATTAAGTTATTGAGATTGTTGGACTTTCGAAACCGAACCAAATGAAGCGCTTTCATGACTTCTTGCGTTCAGATTCTTAGGAATGCATGTGATACAGACTCGTGACCCGTGTTTAGGAGTTGAGTTGAGGATGCAGCTGCTTTGGTTTACTCTGGTTTATATTATAGGTGCAAGAATATCACACATTGCTCCATTCCTGAACTAAGGTCTGGTGTAATCTCTATAGCCAGCCCACATAGTGTATGTACTACTCCTTTTGTTGCAATTATTTTATCGTTGTTTAAATCATGGCGACTGTTGTTTCACAATATTTTTTATAATGCTTTCATACTGTAACATAGTACTGTAATACAACCATACAGTACTAGAGTACTGAATCGTTACTGTATTCATACATTTACATGCACATTTATGCATTTGGCAGACGCTTTTTATGCAAGCGACTTACATTGCATTATACTATACATATACAGTATACTTCATTTACATTGTACTGTACAGTACTGTAGAAACCCCATGTTTGGCTTTGAGAGCATCTCCTTCACAGCCACACTGTACTAGCTGTGATTACTGTGATGACAGCCATGTGAATTTCTAAAGCAGAGTGTGCAGGTGTTTTTGGTTTGAGTGCATATGGATTCACTCAAAAATGTGTAGGATAAGAGAACTTATTACTGACGTGTGCAACAACACATATTGTATATACATACAGTATTTACATACATCAACACCCGTCGTATAAGCATTGCAACTTAAAAAGCTGTAGGGTATATGTAAACTATTGCGTCATTTAGAGGGATGTGTGGGTTTTGCCGAATGTACCAAATGACAAATTATTAGAGATGTGAAAGCTAGAACTATACATTTATATTTTATTTTTTTGGTAAACACATAAATCTTAACATTGATGTTAACCCATAACATTTGCAAATGCAGTAAATTGCAAAACGTTCATTACTGTTATTTCAGTATGAACACACACATACATGGTAAAAAAATCCAGCATAAAAAGAGGACATTTTATAGCAGACGGCCCCAGAAAAATACAGTAAAATAGTAGTTTTATGTAAAATTACATGTTTTTCATGTTTGTCCTGTAAATTTGCTGTCTTTTACTGTAATTTGACGGTTTCTACCGTATTTAAAAAAAATATGTGATAAATCTGTAAAACAGTAAAACTTTGTAAAATTACATTTTTTTACATTATACGTAAAAAAATATTTAAAAAATAACAGTAACATTCTGTAAAATTATTATTTTTACAGTGTACCGTAAACATAGACTGGCAGATGTTATGATAGTCATTCAATGTTGAGATCTTCCTGATGCACTTAGTTTGCCTCCATAAGCACTTCCGCGTGTGCTTTTTGTACAAAGCGTGGGCTCTGTCTTGAATAAATTATGAATTCATTGAATGCTTAACAGATTCAAAAGGGCAACGGGTTTATGCATCCCCCTGGATTGATGGCATCTTCATCATAGACTCATTAAACTTTCCTGCTTCTATTTTATTATTAATTGATTCATACTTTATCCTACACATCTAATATGGCTGACCGTAGCTCCGTTTCAACTCTTTGCCCTTAATTTAATAATGCGCACCAAAAATAGAATCATTAGGAGATGAACGCTCAAGCTGAACTAAGCCACCTGCCACTCCCCTCCTCCTGGCACGCAGATCTTCGGTGGTATAAATCTAAAGCACTTACTGGCAAGTGCTTCAAATGTCTCAGAAGACCTTGCTCTGAACTGTCTTCTTCCATACTTGGAAACTTGAAAAAGACATTCCATTATGTGTAGACGGGGGCCGTTCCTCGCAAAGGAAACACCCTGACTCATAATTATGGTAGACAGTAGACATGGTTTGTGTACTTGGTTCTTCTACATCCCTGAGAGAATAATTTCCAGGGCTGGCAAATTAGCTCTATGGGATGATGGTGTCCGGCGTTGAGTTCAAGAGCACTGCAGACAAATTGTTTTTAGGGTGGTCATGGAAAACGTCAACTGGTGTCTGTTCGGTAGATGCTGGAGTGGGTAGTGGGAAATCGCTTGAAAATTGGCACAAAACAGGCATTTCAGTTTAAAATGAATTGCTATTATCATAATAACAGATGCAATTTTTGTCTGGTCAGCATCCAACTACAACATGACAACTACTCAATTTTGAAAACATGATACATGACTACTATGCAATCTGAAATGATTCTTACAAATTGTTGAGATCTATCTCCCACAGCGATTTTCAGCTATTATGACATAATCACAGGAAATATTTCATTGTTCCACGGTATTTTAAACACAGTCTTGCTTGGAAAAATGCCTTTGCCTCTATTGTGCCAACAGACTGTCAAAGAGTCCTGTCAAAGTACTTTCGGTTGTTTGGGTAAGCGAACGGAAGGCAGCGATTGGTTTATGGATTTCGACAACACAACCTCCCTCTCAGGCTGGCACTGTTTAGGTCCGACACATCAGATAGAGCAGTAGCTGAAGTTTCCATTCCAGCTGCACATACTTAGCATCAAAAGTTCAAAAATACCTTCAGCTTTGATCTGCAAAGCCTAATCATGTCTTTTGTTTTAAGTCACTCGTAACTAGACGTTCTGTAAGTGCACAAAAACACAAAAAGATTTCAAGTTGTTTAGGATATCTGATTGGAGGTTTGTTTTAAACTCAATATAAGCCGCTCAGAGTGCTCTGAGGGGATGGTATGCTTATTGGGGTAGCCTGTGATTTGTCAAGAAACAGATGTTTTATTGACTTTAAGTGATTTGTCTTTCTGCCTGTCTGACGGATTTTCTTTGCAACAAACCTTGTTAAAACAAATTTAAGTGATCTCAGTTTCTGTTTGAATATGTTGCACTTTGTTCACATTTAATAGACTTGACTTCAAAAAACACCGGAAGTAGCACTTCTGAGACAATGTTGCACTTGTTTCTTAGAGCTGCAAGGAAGCTATAAGAAATTTCTGTTGAATTAAGGGACTGAGTTAATTTTCTAAAAATTTTTAAATCAATAATTTTTGTGTGATTCACACTCTCGAATGTGTTAATTATTAACACATTGTCTTGTGTTATGCTATTTAACATATTAGGGCCATATTTACTAACAGCTAGCTGCAGCGCAAATGTCTGGGGTAAAAAAACTACTGTCGGTATCTACTAAAGACACGCAGTGGAAGTGGCAGTGTTTTTGCGACTGATCTTATTGCATATGTATTTGTAGGAGCTTCCTCTTCAGACATAAACTTTATGAGAGAAGAGTATTTAAATAAATCACACAACACGATTTCCTAAGGTTTGCGCTCGTCATTGTACTGGTATTTGCAGCTTTATTTAACACCCAAAAAAGCATGTCTTAAACCCTGCACTAATTTACGCTGCTCGTAGTAGATCAATTTTGTCATTATATGAGATAATGGGTCTCATTCACTAATAATTGCGTAGATTTTTCTTATTTATATCATTTGAACTTCTCACGAAAACTTTGCGCCTAATTCACAACACGTGCTTACACACATGAATTTTTTCTTAACCTCGTACTAATGTTAGTGAATTTGGAGTATTCTAAATGAGCGGCTGCGTGAACGAGTTTAGTCATTTGCATAAAACACGTCCATCTCCATATTAGGGCCTTTCCTTTACCACCTATCGTCACTTAAGATACTCCAGGCAACCACATTTGACGCTGTCTACAGATGTGCTATCGCAAGTAATTCAAAGTGCACAGTCCTCAAAATCAGTTCATACACAATTAAACACCTTTTATACAGACACGCAGTTTACAGAGTTCTCGTTAGCCGGCTGTAAAAGTGCTGTTATTCAGAAAAACCTTGCAGTTTGAGCTAGTCTAACGCAGCTTTTCTTACTCTTGTAATGTATATGATGAAATAATTTTTAAATGAAATATTCATCTAAGCGTAATTATATATAATATTATTTAGAGTATATAACTATTATCCTAAGATGAAACATACATTTTGTCATTTTCTCTTAGAGAGGAGGGAAAGAGACTGGCGATTTTTGCGTACGTCTGCTTTTAGCTGTTCCTATATTTTTTTCTTATATTTAGAATAAATTTTAGTACGAAAGTTTTAGTGAATTATGATTTGTTTGCGAAAACGTTTGTACGCAGGTTTCACGCACAAATTTGGGTGTACGCATGAATGAGACCCATTGGGCCTGTGTTTTCTAATGTGCGTGCTTGATAGTAAATCATACACAGAAATTTCCACTCCCATCGGCTCTCTTTAAAGAGGTCATAACATGAGATCATGAAAATTACATTTCATGCAGTGTGTAATGTTGTCGTGTTTGAAAGTAAGCAGTCTGCCAAGTTGTAAATCCGAAGGTGATTGAATAACAAAGTTATTGGCTTGGAAAAAAGGGAGTCGACTCTAAATCACGCAAACGAGTCATCCCTAGTCCGATTCGCGAACCGCCACGGATTTACATCACTACATATAGTCCCCGCCTACGTTTTGCTAGGACTGCCCGCGAACACTCTTCTCCCCCAAACACTGTAGCTCGTGAGCCTCATTTGCGGTAAACCAATCACAGCAGACTAGACCATCTGACCAATCACAGCAGACTAGACCATCTGACCAATCACATCAGACTAGGCTAGCGGAAAGGAGGGGATTAGACAGATGAATCGCGGAATGAATCATTTGAGAGTCAGTCAAGAAGTACAGTAAGAATAACTGCCTATTATTACAAAATAATAGTGTTTTTACACCTTCTGTGTACATAAACTTGTTGTTGGACACTCCATAAACCAAAGTAGGACCTTTAAAATCCCTAGTTATGTACTCTTTAAAGAAATTGCGCTCTCGCGTTATTTTGCCCTGTTTAGTAAATCTAGCCCTATGTGTCATGTTAACACATTATGCATTGTGTCTTTCACATAACGCACAACCTCTGTATGATTAACAGTGTGCATATTTACAGTCGAACAATGTTTTTGTTTATATTTTCAAACAGTCAGTAACAGTAGCCGGGTTTCCATCCAAAGTTGCGAATGTAGCTTATGCGAAAAATTGGAATATTGCATAAAACATTTGCGAATAAGCACCGTTTCCATCCAACTAGTCAACATGACATGAGAACACCAATTTGCTCCCGTATACATGAAAGTTTTATTAGTCTGATTATTTGCTATAATACACAGCACACGATAATAAACAATGATCTCAGATACAGTAGGTGTGTGTTACTGGCTATCGTTTAAATGTATTCATGTCAAATGCTTAACACCAGTATGTGGGCGTATTTAAGGTTATTTGGCACCGTGATAAATATAGAAATATGATGGAAAATGCCTGGTGGTGTACGCTGTCATTGCGTTCGCGCTGTTTCTGTAAGGATAGGAGCAGAGACTGCAGACACCAAGCTGTGTTGACGGCAAAACTCAAGACTGTCATGTTTACCATGAATTTGCGCTTTAATTAGGCGCGTGACAGAAGCACATGCGCACCTTGGTCAGAGCGGCATAAATGCGATTAAGGTGTTTACATGCCATTTGTTACGACCCATAGCTCAAGGGACGCAACAAATACGAGGGACACACGCAAACCAAGTATCAGGCTTAAAACAAAACTTTATTATTAACAGAAAAGATTAACGTTAAACATTAAATTGCAAAGCAAAACAATATTCAAATAAAATCTACAGTGTATCTGAAGCAGTCAGTAATGTCAGTGCGTAGTGTTAGATGCATGGCTGAGAATGTAATAAGATGTTGTGTATAAAATGTATTTGCAAAACGTCCAACACAAAACAAAAAGCCCGAACTGCAAATGAAGGTCCTCCCCAAAAGGAATGTCTCCCAAAATGACTCTCTCCAAAGCCTCGTAGGGAACGTCTTTTAAGAGGAGCTTGATGACAACACCAGGTGCACATTATTGACCGCTAATTGGAGCTGCTTCTCGCAAACCACTCCCAAAACGAACAGCAGAGGTCGTCACACCTTCCTATTGTGATTAAAACCGCCGTAAGCCACATATGTTACTTCAATTATGCTTACTGCGATTATGAGCTTAATCACATTATTTAGATTGAATTATTGTGTTTACTTGAAGTAAAGTGCAATATTGCCAAAATCTAATTATAATCACATTAGGAAGGTACATGTAAACGTAGTCATTGATTATGTTTCGTTTTGTGTTGATTTTCTGTTAAATAAATAAAAAGGACAACACAAGTTGAGTTAAAAGTAACTCATAATGTATTGTCTCTGAACTAACACAAAATGTATTGTTTTAGCGCAAAAAAATTTACAGTACAGGCATGCATGCATAGACCTTTGCTTTGACTGATGTTTAATATTACTCAAACTCAACAGAAGCAACTCGTACAGTGTTTAACAGTACAGTACAGTGTTCAATGACTTGAGAGCGATTGAATGATTTTGATGAATTTACATTTTCCGATGATCTATTCCTGAACTTTAATAACCTGGATTTTGAGTGTAAATTGCATTTATCATTTTTATGGATTAAATCAAATAATACTGAGTTATTACACACAAAATCCACACAAAAGGAAAGTACCTTTTTACTTGCAACATACATATGTAGATATTAACAAGATTTCTTTAACATGAATCAAACTGATAATGAGAGTTTCTCGTCCTACTGAAGCAGGCAGTTCATGTGTCCCAACAGGTTTCCTAAATTATTTAAATTAGGTTAAATTAATTAACCAGCAGAGTTTCTATGATCAACCGGCTTCCCCAGAAAGCCATGCAATTCATAGCTATTTTATTTGAAGAATCGTTCGCATGCCTCACCACCTACAGCTTACATTGCTGGTCTACCAACCCGACCAACAGTCTGTACTAACCAGCATAAAAGTTGGACCAAAATGGATCAGTGTGTTTGAATAAAGGTTTAAATGTGGATATAATGTGATCTTATGGATCTTCTTCACTGATGGCATGTGACAACCAATGACATGATAGAAAAAGGCTCATGAAGACAAACATTGTTTAGCTTTTTAGCACAACAAATAGTATAATACAGCATATTGTCCCACGTCATCTGGCCCGAAACTCCCTCAAACTGACCCTGGGCCCTCAGGGCAACATTTGCTGCTGAAACCTGTAAAATACTGAAATGCCCAGAAGTAACAGCACCTGTAAAGTATCCGTTCTCTCTCCATATATCTGCGCTGTGAGGTTTATGACGTGAGAGAGGGGTTATAGGGGTCATGGTCTTTAGCTGGGTCAAAATGTATCATTTCACCTCGTCGTGCCCCACAGTTTGCCCTCAAATGGTGAACTACAGGATTTTCCCCTATTATGTTTCATGACAATGGTGCTCATTTCAGGGCAAGATGCTTTAAACAAAAACAAATGATTCCTGGAATGTTCCTTTTTCTTTATTTCTTTAAACAACTGCAATCACACTATTGCTTCATGGAATTATCAGTTATATATTACAGGTTCGATATAATGTTAAGGGATAGTTAACGTTTAACAGCCCTCAAAACGTTCACGTATTCACAATGATTCACAATCAAAGATTCAAGATTTTGATTTGTCAAATACACTGAAGAAAACAACTTGAAGGATTTATTTCATTTTTGTGTGTAAATTTGCTTAATTTTTTGCACACGGTTTTTTAAGTATACATCACCAACTCACTCTAGACACTATAATGTAATGTAATATAGACACTATATAATATCATATATAGTAAACATAAAATATAAGGTAAAAGTTTTCAATTTTCAAAACAAAAAATATCATTTGAATCTAAAATATAAAATAATTTAAGCCTGAAAATATAAGGAGTGGGTGGATTAAAATAAATAAAATATAAGAACACGAAATTAATGAAATAAAAAAGGAATAAAAGAAATGTATAATGAAATTAAATGTCAATGGAGAACAGTAAAGTGGATATCATATCACATCACATTTACTTGTAATGGTTGAGATTGCAGGTTTTGTCTGTTAATAAAACAGCCATCTATGCAGTATTATTGTTATTTCACAGATGCGGCAAGAAAAAATCTATTGTGAATTGTTCTTGTGGTAGTCGCATACCACAATTCCCACTGAACCATAAGAGCCTCAATAGTACGTAAACAGTATGCATTAGCATTTATATCATAGGATAAATTGACTCTTGTTTTGAACATCTGACTGTGTGTGAAACATTGTGTTTCCCAGGGTCCATCTGTGCAGTGTTGAAAAGTCACTGTATACACATTCTACTTTGCGGTTTTTATGCAGAGCCAAATTTAATCATAGTATATTTGGCTCATAACGCTGTAGGGTGGCCTCAGCATACACTACATCAGCACTCTGTAGCATGTTTAATCAAAGTGTATGTATTTCTTGACATTTTTATGAAATTTGATATTTATTTTGTATATAAGGTCTATTTTACATTTAAAGAACAGTCCATTTGCAGCCAGTCCATTACATGCTGTAGCTTTTCTCCAAGTGCACCATAATGTTTATCTTGAACTTTGCCCTCTGCAGAGACCTCATCCCAAGACACGCATACATCATGCACATCCAGCGTAACTCAGTCCATGTACAGTACATGATGTAGAACACACTTGACTTTGTCTGAATTTCAGATGGTTCATCTGTAAACCGACAGTCTCCGGGAATGTTGGCATTGTGCGCAGCTCCAGGAAGTGAGCTGGATAATGTCTGGAGAGAAGAATCGGACTCCCCTCCAGCGGGACGTGCAGAACAAGCTAACTGTTTCCAGAGCCTCGCTAACACATGACATTCTGTGATTAGCCACGGGGGATGTTTCGTTTCATTCACATGATGCGGAGAGACAGCCGAGATGTTTTCCTTTTGGATCAGGGCGGCGGCGTTTATTAGACCTAATGTGCTATAATAACTAAAACATTTATTTCATGTCTATATCATGAATGACTAAAAACTCAATAATAAATATATAAATAAAATGTTTTGATTGTTTTTTGTTAAATTATAATTAAAATAATACAATTGGATTTAATATAAAATGCATTTTTGAATAATAAAGACATTTGAATAATATTAGTTATAAAATGAATGGACCCCTGTAGGCCAGGAGAGGTATTGCAATACTGTATGTCTGTAGTCTGTAGTCGAAGGAAGTAGCCTATACTTTGCAAGGCTTTGCGTTCGGCTGTACGCATGTGCTCCTGTACACATTAAAAAAAGAGGCATACCACAGACTTAAAACTACAATAGCATTCATGGCAGTGCAAAACTAGGAAGAACCAGGATGTTATTTAATATAACTCTAAAAAGTTTTAGATCCTAGACTATTCCATTAAATTTAAGGAGAGCTTAACATGAAAAGGAATATGATATAATTTAACTTATGTCTTAATAAAAATGCCTATTGAAACTGAATTACTGGTCTGTATTCAATCAAAACCTCTCCTCAGAAGTCTTGATGCATTTCCAGTTCATGGATACACATGGATATACAATTTACACACAATGTTTTCCTCCTGTACATGATATTGCGATCATTTCTTTGTCTGAGAAGCAGGAAGTGACCTGCTTTGCCCGCTCTGTGTATTTTTAGTCTCAAAACATTTCTGTGAGATGTTTGAGCGAGAGTGGCCCATCTGTGCTCCGTGTGTCTGGACCCATAAGGAACTCTGTGGGAACGGGAGTTTCGGGGAGTGCCGGGGCGTGTTTGTGTGTGAGTGTTTGTACAAAGTGGGCGTCCGACAGAACATGATCAAGGGTCCTATCCCGCTAGTGTGGGGGAAATCTGGAATGAAAACTTCCGTAATCAGCGGGGAGCATTATGTCATCCTGTAGGCGGACTTTTACGCGACCTATGAAAGCGCTGGTCCTCGAGGGGACACATGTGAACGAGCGGAATGCGAACAGGATATTGCGCCTGTGCAGCATTGCGGTACATTAACCGAATGGATCTTCATTATGGATCACTTATACAGTAACAGTTTATTATTAAATATTTATATAGTGCTGTATAGAAAAGAACGATTTGGGTGAGTTGTTTTCAATACTATAAGGGTGCTATTTCTGTTTCTATGGCAACAGTGACTTTTCTGAATGGGGTCTCCATGGTTCGAAATGAGGGTTTGAGAATCCCCTACATTTTGTGCATAGAATATGAGTGATGATTACCGATGACTCTGATGTTAGGGTGTTGCGGATGGTTGCCAGGGTGTTGCTATGGAGTATCTAAGGTGTTCTGAATACTTTTTGGTGCACTGGAGGAGCACATGTACTGTACAGCAGGAAAAAAAACAGAATACATATGTTTCAATGAAGCATCTGAATTATATTCATACGTACGCTTCGTACGAAGATGCACATCACGTTGCACATTGCAAGAAATCACACACGATTGAAGATCCTGTGGCCATAGATATTGTGTCTTTTGATGTTTTTATTTAGGTTTAATGGTTGGATAAAAAGTTTGAGACCAAAGAAATTTGAGAGCCACTGTGCTCAGGGTGATATTACACTCTTAAAAAATGCTTGTGTCAAAAAGGGAGATTGGGTTCAATTGGAAGAAAATGGTAGTGGTTGCTGGAATTTCTCATTCAACTTATTTTCATTTAACAAACACAGTATTAAGGCAACAAAGAAACTGCTTCTTAAGATCTGCTTTGTCATGGGTGAACATGTGGGAGGCAGACAAGGTCTCGGCACAGGCGTCGTTTCTCAACATCACGAAGAGCTTTCACTGCCAAATGTGTCGATGTAGGAAGAGTCTTAGCACAGATAAATCCAACACATTACAGGCACTGGACAATTACAGCTTTGATTTAGGGTCTTACAGAATGAATCACATTTTGGCACTGTCATTTGACATGATTGAACGTGAAGACAGTGTCATTTCATGGGCTTTGACCTTTGCTGCAATATGAGAATGGAATTTATCACTTCAAAGAGCTTTGAGTTTCAGAACGTGTTTCTAGTTTGTGCAGAACTGTTGTCTTCACATCTCTATGGATACCAAAAACATGCGCTGTAAACATTATGGCATTATGATGATGTAGCGTGATGATGTCATTATTAAGTGCTGCTCCTACAATAACAGTTGGATTACAGTTAGATTTGTCTCTAATTATGCAAGTTTCTATCATGCTTTGATGAATAAAAAATGTAATATTTTGCATGGAAAGCTTTAGGGTGTTTCACCCTTCACAGTGCATGCACGTGCAAAGGATGTCCTGTCGCATACAAGCGAACATGCAAAGCGTACATTTACATTTTAGACGTTTAACTGATGTTCAAGTGTGACTAACAGGAAGTACTTTAGTTTCATGTGTGAGACCTTTGTGTGAGTTAAAACAAATAAACAAACATTGTTTCATATCTGAAAAGAATGTGCTTGCAAAAGCAGATCCCCCAAGCAATGCTTGAGGTTTGACGTGGTTTCTTCATATTTTCCCATGTTTATTGTAGTTTGGGGTTTGTGGTTAATAAGGTGTTATGAGCTGCTTTTAGTGTGCTGTTGTATTTTGCAGCTATGCCCTTGTAGCGGCTAGTTGGATGTTTGCGTTCTCAGCACAAACAATGCAGTATGAGTAAAACACCAAAGTTCAAAACTTGATCAATGATCAATAGGTAAGATTTTTGCATTAAAATAAAAAAAAACACTTGCACAGTGTTATGTGCTTTGTTTAGTTGTGTACTTATACCCAAATGTTTCCAACAATGTTTGAATTAGAGCTGTCACAATATCAGATTTTCAGTATACGGTTGTCATGGCCTCATGGTATCTATAGAGTTTTTTTACATGATGCTATTAGTCAAAAACATCTTCAATTGACCACATTCTTTTGAATTTACGCAATAATATAAGCCAGCTGGAATATTTCAGGTGAACCGACACTCATAGGTGTGGGACTTTTCCTTCAATTTTCTGAGGTAGCTTTAACAGAATCAATAGTGTAATAGTTTATAATCAGAATCTAGTCAGATGAATAGTCATGCCTTAACATTAATTGAATTGTTGAAACGTGAAATGAGATGAAACGTGATGAAAACGATGCTTCAGCGCCGTAAGTGGAGAGCAAATGAGCACTGCTGCATCCCTCAGTGTTTCTCAATTCAACCATCACGTTTCACACTTTAATATAACAGCATTACTGTTATTACTGTACCCTGTTAAAAAAAATACATATGCTGGGTTAGGTATGTTTTGATGCTGACCAGCTTAAACCAGATATGGACCAGGTAAGGAACAGCTTAAACCAGCACATGACCAGTTTAAACCAGCACATGACCAGCATAAACCAGCACAAACCAGCATCAACAGGGTAATAACAGTAATGCTCTACATAGATAGTAAAAATAATAAATCACTTAACCTAAATCTTGAAGTATGTTCCTGGAGATCTCTGAATCCATGTGTCTGGGCATCTTCCCCAGTTGGGATCAATGCAGAAAGGCTTCATTGGCAGGTGGCCATCTTAAATCAGCTAATTGAGCAAATATCTTCTCCGACACAGAGGCTTAAAATCGATCAGGTCTGTTGGGTGAAGGCTTGGGTTTGAAGACCACAGCTGATGGTGAACTGATGTTTCAGTAAAAAAACTCATTCATTATTAGCATGAAACAAACCGAAATGAATAAAACCAGATAAAACTGACCCTTTTTTTCGCAAATGTCCCTGTGTGTGTCTGTGTGTTTCCATAAGCACTGTGTGTGTACGAATTGTGTGTTTGCGAAGCGTTAGCTCGCTGTGTGCTCGGAGCGTGTCCTGCATTAAATCTCAGCCGGAAGTTTTCCCTTTTCCTCTCAGCTTCACATCACAAACAGTCACTTCATTAAGAGAAGAGTCAGGTTCAGACCAGGGCGTGTTTGTCAGTGTCAGAAGATGGACGTGGTCAAGGAGGAAACCAGCTGTCCCTTTGCCTTTGGCTCTCAGTGTCTTTGTTTACAGAGTCAGTAGATTGGAAAGGAAATTCATTCTGTTTATCTATCTCGCAAATCCGACTCGCAACAAAACAACAGTCCCTCTGGCCTAAAAAGGCGCCTCTAATAAGCAGGGCTCTTGTTTTATTATTTTGTGTCTGTTTCATTCTCTTCTTGCATTTCAAAAACATGTTGGTTATTGTGAAGAAAATGATTTCTGATTATCTGACTTGCAAATCTGATGCAAAACTAAACAACAGACTCAGATCAAGAAAGAAGAAGCCCATCGGTTGGCATGTCTCTTACCAGAGGAAGTTTATTGCTCAGAGTTTGCCGTTTCGTAGTTCAGAAGATTAGATGGAGTTCATGTATAAAAATAGAAACAAATGAGACATTTGTTAAAATACATAAAGAGTATGAAACCGTAACTGTAACTGATATGTATAATAGATCAAATAATCGGGATTTTGATACATTTGATGGTTAGAATTTTTAAATATTGAAATATTGAAATCAATAATAGTTGTTGAGTTTTGATTTCATGACAGCAAATCTGACTTCAATTTGTGTTTAGATCTTTTCTGAATCTCATTTGAAGACAATCGTGAGATTTCTTTTCTCGGGATAAATATTTGAGATGCAGAACACTTAAAGGGATAGTTCACCCAAAATGAAAATCCTGTCATCATTTATTCACCCTCGAGTTGTTTCAAATCTGTATAAATGTCTTTGTTCGGTTGAACACACAGAAAGATATTTGGAAGAATGCTTGTAACCAAACAGTTCTTGGACCCCATTGACTACCATAGTAGGAAAATGACAATAGTAGTCAAAAGTGCCCCAGTACTGTTTGCTTTCCTACATTCTTCGAAATATCTTCTTTTGTGTTTAACAGGACAGATACATTTATAAAGCAATTTTCCCTACTATGGTAGTCAATGGTGCCCAAAAACGGTTTGGTTACAACTTACAAGCATTCTTCCAAATATCTTTCTCCATGTTTACCAGAACAAAGAAATGTATACAGATTTGTAGCAAATGATTACAGAATTCACTTTTGGGTGAACTGTCCCTTTAAGCAAGTTTACATTTGCTCTCATTAATCTCATAGATGTCTATAAGAAATAATGTAGAGAAATTAGAAAATTTCATATGTGAATTCTCTTTCTTATGGGTTCTTCTTCATATTTACAGTATACTTTTCCAAATATATTGGTTGTGTGTAAATTGCAAACAACAATTTTGCTTTATCCAACTTTAAAATCTCACCCAAACAAACCAGCAGTCTTTCATTACAAACATTTGCATGTCTCTGAACATCTTCTTGTTTTTCTTTTTCAACTTCTTTCATCTTGTCTACTTCAACTTCTTCATATTTGTCTTCATCGTCTTGAGTTTCCGTTTCATCTTATTTTCAAAACACATTCATTATGTCTAGACTGCAGAAGAAATGAATTGTTTATCTAACTTCCAAAACAAATGCTCACACTTTCTGACATCTCTGATGAGTACTGTATGATCCTTCTTACTCTTCTCCAGTCTCCTCTTCGACGCTGGTCTCTCCAGTTTCTTCTCTTGCTTTTTCCAAACACATTGCTTGTGTCTTACCCATCATAAGTGTATAAATAGCCTCAGATGGTCACCCATCACACATAACCTCTTCAAAAGCAAGACTCAATGGAAACAGGGTTTGGAAGCTTGTCTGGAAATCTTTTTCACTGTTAATTTGCTTTTGGACATTCTTATAAGGCGTGTCAATGGACGTACACAGTCTCTTCTGTTTCCTCTGCTGAGTCTTCTGGCATTAACAGAGAACACAAATCCCTCTCTATGATGTGCAGTGCTAGAGTTGACTCCTTGCACTGGGCCTACGTATTATTCTAAATTCATCGGCTCGAAACATGACGTTTATTAACGATGAACATAAGAGGGCACAAGTGGCTTTCTGTTTGAATGTCTCGCTGTGTTCTCAAACATATCCAGAAACTTCACCACCGCAGTGATTTGTTAATTTTCACAATTCCCTCCCAAATTCAAGAATTGAATAAATCATGACTGAAATTCCATTGCACACAACATGTGAAAAGACTCTCTGTGGCCGGAGTACAATGAAGCATTTAAACACTATATTTAGATCTCCTTTTAAATACAGTACTGAAAGACAGACTCTGGTGGTCTTCGTGAAGAGAACATTGTCCAGGAGGTCAGGACCGCTGCTCTGCATTGCTCTGTGAAATTCCTCTGCCTACTGTGTGCGTGTATTGCTCCCAGCAGATTTAAGATGTTTCTTTCTCACACAACCGGGCAAACACGGCACTACTGGGAGCAGGTTTAGGACTTTAGGAAAATGAATATGGAAAAGAAAATAGAAAACTGTTTGTTTATTGAACTAAAATATTGTATGTTTGTTGGCATAATTCTATTCCAAGTATTAAATAAAAAATAATAATAAACTGGAAAAATAACTTTAATGGTTCTTCCTAAGGTAAACATCACTGTTCCTTTTCCATACCAGCTATTATGGAGTTTATTCAGACCCAAAACTCAGACCATGTTAAAAGTGACCAATCAAAGGATCGGAGAAGTCTGCCATTGTCCCGCCTCCAAAGTCTCAGAAGTCAACTCGACGAGCGAGCAAGTGTTGAGCATAGAGAGAATTGCGCGCGCGTTCGTCAAAACCTCTGCTCGCAGACTGCGTTTTTGCATGCAGAGCAGAAATGCGCTCTCGCAAGAATTCTTTTCCATGCGCGGATACTGTTCTGCGAACTCACGGAGCATAAATGCGCTCTCGGGAGGGTGTGTTTACGCTCGTGGAACTTTTCTGCGCGCTAAAATCAAAAGTTTTGGGTCTGAATTAACTCCATACCCTATCCCTAAGTAATGAAAACCGTGGGACTTTTTGCAAAGTTTATTTATCAAACCTCAAATTGTGTTAGGGATACTCGGTTAGATGTTAAAACATGTTTGGGATCAAAAACGAAAAAAAATTGTTAAAGCGGCCATTTACCGTGATGCCAATTTTCTAACTTTAGTTAGTGTGTAATGTTGCTGTTAGAGCATAAACAATATCTGCAAAATGATAAAGCTCAAAGTTCAATGCCAAGCAAGATATTGTCTTTAACAGAATTCGCTTTTCAAGGACTACAGAGAACGGCTGGAATCAGGCTACAGGGGTACATGATGTCACTATTCCGAGTTTTTGAATAACCTCCGCCCACAGGAATACGCCAAAAAAGGGGCGAGGCCTTCCTTAGAGAAGAGGAAGAGCCGCTGGAGTAGTGTTTGGTTATCAGAGATTGTAAACATTTGACTGAGCTACGCACTTAATTACTTTCACTTTCATCACAGTCCTACATCTGGTAATAAGAATTCAGCTACACACCTTCTAAGATAACCAACCGTCAAATAACAGCTTCCATGACTTTAACATCGGCTGGGAAAGCTGTTCTGTGTAACACACTGATATTGTGTGTGTGTGCGCATACCTCTAAAACACTTATGTAAAACGTCCTTTGAAGTCCTGCTTGCAAATGCCTCCTAGTCAATCTGCTTGTTTTATTATCCAACTTAGGTCCAATTTAAAAAGGCAAAACTAACGCTTCTGTTATTAGTGTTAATATAACCGGTCTGACGCCATGTAGGAATATAACACAATATAACCTTGTCATTTCCCTCGCCATAAAAATTGCGATCTCTAACAAAGATTGACATTTGTACATGCACTAGCAGACCTCCGTTACATTTCGATGGATCCGATTTTTTATTTGAGCTGTGGGGTGGAACTTGTGTGAAATGTCATTTGACAACATACGTAAAGATAAATGTAAAGTAACCCAGAGATGGCGATAGAGAGACAAAAGTTATTGATTTTAGTTTTAAAAGCCAGAAAAACAAAATTGCATACAATTACTTTGAAGGAGAGACTATGGCTGTTTCTCAATATACGTTCTTCAGCATTCTTGCATTCTTGTGTTCTCGCTCTACATCATCATCAACCGTCAAAGTCCGGTTCCAATACTCAAAAACACAAGTACATAGAACGCGTAAAGGTACCCGGATGTGTTCTTGATATCAAGGATGCATCAAATGCAGACTTGCGCGTACTGAACCTGCTTAAAGTCCCAGAAATCATGTCCATCTGAGTTCGTTCTTCCAAGGTTGCCTTGCAAGACTGGACTCCACGAGAACAGAAGTCCATTCTTTGCGTTCTTGGAATTGAAAAACGACTTATATTGAGTGACCATGATATTAAAGAGACCTTGTGGTGGGCCTGGCAACCATTCTGAACACCCTAGCAACCACCCAGAACACCTTAGCAACATGGTACTGGGTTTTCTCCCAAAAGTTAATTACCTTAATAATTCACAAAGACCTGTGTGAGGAAAAAATCTTCTTAGTGAACAAAGCCAGACAGTGATGTGCCATTTATTATTGTGTGTTTTTCTTTGTAGTGATGCTGCCATTCTTTTCGTGTTTCAACGTGGATGAGAAGAACAGGATGTCATTCAGTGGACCAATAGAGGACATGTTTGGATACACTGTCCAACAGTTTGAGAACAGTGAGGGAAAGTGGTAAGTTTGCTTATTCTTTAAAATAACTATGCGATGTATTTGACTCGCTTGACTAGGCCGAACATAACAACACTGGCTTGACCAGCACTCCTAAAAATAAAAGTGCTAAATGATGCTGAATAATTATAGGAACGAAGGGTAATAACTTGTGAAATAATTTTGTGCCAGACCATTTTGAGTTGCATTCGGCATTAGGACCATTGAAGTGACGTACAGGATTCCGGCTGACAGAAATTGCTCCTTTAAGGACGCTTCGACTGAATGGTTCTTCTATGGCATCGCTATATAAAACCTTTAGCACCTTTATTTATAAAAGTAAATGACATGGGTTTATGGTGGGACTAATGGTATACCATCCTATGAGGGCTTGAAATTAGTTCATTATTTTACTAATGTGACTATTGCATTTTAAACATTGATTCTGTTATTCACAGCAAGGAATATGTAGTTCTGTAATTGTACCATACAGTGACAGAGGCATTTCTCTTAGCTTGCTTTTGTAATGGTCTTGCTTTTATTTTAATGAAGAAATCTAGTTAATGTGCTCCGGCCTGCTAACTCCATTAAGTATACAGCCAAATGGAAATGACTCCCTACTGTATAAAACAGTTCCCCTTAGCGAAGTCTCTGTTATATCAAACATCTGTGATCTCTCTCTCTCTCAGTTGGCCTACCAGCACATTGCTTGTAAAGGTTTAATCTCTCTCCTCGGGAGAAACCCTGACAGCTTTATATAAACTTCTTGCAGGTGGTCTGATTCACTTGTGCAGGAAATCTTGACAATGGTCTCCTCATGGTATCACTGGGCAGTAGGGTTGTCTTCCATAGACATATCTCACGATACTATACCAGCAGATGCATCACAATACCAAGTAGTATCGTGGTACTGTGCAATATTGTGGTAACTCATCATTCAAATCTACAAAATAAACTACAAAAACATTTCCTGAATATATAGATCTAGATGAACACAATTTTGAATACTTTTTTATTGCAACCTGCATGAAAACCCTGCTGGGCATTAAATTGAATGTAAGATTTTATGAGTAAGATGAAATCACAAAAGTGTACTCAAAGTATGAAACTACTACAGATTATCATGAAAAAATGTTGAACATTAAGAATAATATGCCAAAGGTACCAATAGATAATTTAAGTTCTACTTTACATCTCACGAGTAGCAAAAAACAAAGGCACAGCGCGTGAGTATCGCATGGCTTCGCAACACGAAGCCATCTGATCGAAGAAGTACGCTGTTGTGTTTACATCGGTTGCAACAAGAATTCAGCACGATCGACTTAACACTTAATTTTTAAAAGTATGCAAAGATCACGGGATAAATTATAATCATTGTTGTTGCTGTTAACTTTTGACACGTTCGCACAAACTCATTTCTTTCATCACCCCAAACAGCATTAGCAAGCTAGTCAGCGAGCACAACATTAGCAAACAAATTCACTTATTATCTATTAACATTCTAATACAAACTCTTAAGCTGGTGGCTGATTTTAAAGAACTTTTACTACATCTAAGCCTCAAAAACTGAAGAAAAAATGAAAAATGTAATGTTTGATAACTTAGTAGGAGACTGGTAAGTGAAATTTTAAGCAGGAAAGATTACACGGGGCTTCTGGTTGTGTCCACTACTGTGTCAGGGTCCATTTGGCTACAAGAATGTTAATGACTTGAGTTGTTTACATGCTTGAAGAAGGTTCGTCTAGTTTTAGCACTGCTGTCAAAAACACCACTAGAAACAGAACCCGGCGAATGTTCTCTATTTAGATAAGTGCACTCATATGGACCACAGAATGTAACTAAACATAACCATGGGAAAAAATAACACAAATGTTTTTGCGCTGTAAAGTACATAAATTACAACCAGTTTCATGGGGTTAAATGCATCATTTATCTGTCCAAATCACATTTGCTTGAACGTTTGTATTGTTCTGGTGACAGAAAAGAGAAAATCTTTGCTTCCCAGTGACATTTCACATATGTTCCATTGAACTGTAGTATTAAAAATAAGCGACGTGCATATTTACGTTATGCTTTTCTTTCCCACTGGAAAACTGGCGAATCATGTCAACTGCACTTTGGCTCAGCGAGCTTCCACTTTCTCACAAATCCCGAGGGTTTTTCTTGTGGTTGAAGTTAAAAGAGCCTTCTTACTACTATCCTTCCCT
Source organism: Triplophysa rosa (assembly GCF_024868665.1). Classification (NCBI taxonomy): domain Eukaryota; kingdom Metazoa; phylum Chordata; class Actinopteri; order Cypriniformes; family Nemacheilidae; genus Triplophysa; species Triplophysa rosa. Next base: position 6,823,335 of record NC_079911.1, on the reverse strand, counting down.
TCTGCTTTTTTCTGAAGGGTTCTGATTGGTTCTCCATTGACCGGACAGCCGGCAAAACGGACCGGAGACGTCTACAGGTGCCCTGTGGGCCAAGACAGAAACACTGGTTGTGAAAAATTACAGTTGTCAGGTGAGAAGCCTCTTGGTTACTGTATATTTTGCCATCATAACTTAAGTTATTTTTGTGGATTTTCTGTGTACTCTCGTCTGTAGTTTTTTACGGACTGTTGACTGTCTGTGTTTGTGTGTGCCTGTGGATTGCCAGGAAACCTGTAACAGGAAGGTCTAACAGACATTACCTCAATTGGCCTGAAATTGTGTCATACTTCCTGAATTAGTATTTTGACAGCTTCAAACAGGCTACTAACAGTCATTTTTCCAAAGTAGGCTACACCCTGAACCAACACACCGCTTTGGTTTCACTTTAACTAAACAGACTAAATAAGGTGTGCAGAACCTTAGAATGATGTTAGCTAACCTTTCTCTTCTTCTTTTTTTTTGAAGTAACACTTCCAGCGAAGGGAAATGGCACACATACATTCACCCATGGTGTTACATCAGTGCATTTCTCAAAATGATCATGAATTCATTATTGGTTTACAGTATTTCATTTCTTAATACATTTTCCTGGTCTCATTGCATGATTCATGTTGTGAGTTGACATCAAAACAACTGCATCTTAAATAATTACTGTCACGTTGATGGCAGGATATTGGAGTTAATGTTAAGCAAAATTAAAAATATTGCTGTAAAGACGTTTTTAGAGATAAGTTATGGTTAGGGTTTGGGGTAGCGTGAGGATATTGATAAAAGGCCAACAAATATTGCCCTAGGAACATCTCCGACTTCATTTTGAGCTTGTGTGATGTCTGTCCTCTCCCACCTTTCTAAATTCAAGAACGGGTGTGATCATTTCATTTAAAAGCATTTACAGATAGTTGTGTGAGTGCTAAGAGTTTGATTGATACCACATGTCGGTAACAGATGCACTGAGGAACAGCTGTGGACAGTTTCTCCATTCTAGAGACGTTATTCTGGAAATGAATGAAGATTGCTGTGGTGCACAACACCACAGTCCATACTGAAACTGTTTAAGGACACTTTTGCCAATTTATGGCTCATTTGTTTTTATACCTAAGACATACACTATATTACATTTAGCAGATGCTGAAACTACCTGAAAATAAGGAAAATAAGCAATTCGTCCCAAGGACACAGCAATCTTAGTGCCGCAATATGAACATTGGTGCAGAGACTGTCTATGGTGTTCGCCATTAAACCATTTAGTATAACCAATTTTTCTCCATAACTTGGTCTAAACTGGATATTCAGGAGGAACGGATTGTAAATGATTGTCTGTATTTGACATGTGGTTGAGAAGTTAAAAAAATAGCATGCGAGTTGAGAAAGATGTTTAGAAGCAAAGAAAATGTAATATTTTTGTCTTTTTAAATAACATAAATCTATGAATCAAACACAATAAGACCAGCGCAGTGAATGTATATGTTGAGTTTATGTTTAGTAGATTTTAATAGAAATGTGTAAGTCTTTTGAGCCTGTAGTGTTTTCATCTGTGTGTGTGTGTGTGTGTTCATGTTTGTATATCCCGGTGGGGACCTAAACCTGAATGCACACCAACACATGGGGACTCATGCCAAAATTGAGGTCCCCACGGGCACAAAAGCTTATAAATTGTACAGAACAATATATTTTTTAAATCTAAAAATTCAAAAAGTTTTCTATGATCTTTAGGTTTAGGGGTTGGGTTAGGGATAGGGGATAAAATATACAGTTTGTACAGTATAAAAAACATTACGCTTATGGACTGTCCCCACGGAAATAGTAAACCAGACGTGTGTGTGTGTGTGTGTGTGTGTGTGTGTGTGTGTGTGTGTGCGTGTGCGTGTGTATGTGTAACCTCTTGAATGTCTGACTCTCAGAGGAAGGCTAGACAGGAAGTGATCCAACAAACATTTGAATGCGTAATCTACACATAATGATACAATCCCTCAGCAGATAACTAAAATAAACATGCAAAAATAAAATGTTGCATGTCTTCTTCCATTGCTCAAGGGCTCTACCTTAATGTACGAGACATCTGACAGGAATTCTGACTCTAAACAGACAGTGCTTGAATTTCTGCCTCCATCTTTTTTAATTTACTATAATTCCTATAAACGTTGGTGCTGTAGAGCCCAGGGTCAAATTGTAGATACAATGTCTGACTTAATGTTAGCTTTAAAAACCAGTTTATTAACCTAACCCTGGACATGTTGAGTGTATGGTTTGAAATAATGGTACTGTTTAAATTTGTGGGCTTGACAGACCAAAGAAAAAGAATGTGTCTGGTTCACATTTGCTTTTTCATGTTTGTGAGGCAAAAATGTGTTTTCCCAAGTAAACGTCGTTCTCTGGGATATTTTGTGCATACTTGCAAAAACACACGAGCTAGTAAACACGCAAGGGGGATTTTGTTTGCGTATTTCCTTAATTTCACTTCACTTGCTTTCTTATTTATTTTGTAACAGAAAACACAACAATTCCGAACATACATGAAGTCAAGGAAAACATGACTATGGGAACAACGCTGGTGGTTAACCCAGACGGCAATGGATTTCTGGTAGGGAACATCTGTCCATGTATTTGGTCTGCAATGTTCATGTTATTATTTTAGCCACTGTACTTACCCAATAGTGCATGATCAGAGACTCTTTTAAATTATTACATTAAAGAAGCACGGATTTATGGAAACAGTTCTTCCAGTGAATGTTTGTAATTAAAGACCGATAATGTTACACTATGTCTGTTCTTTGGTAGAGATTTTTTTTAACGGCACAATTTTATGACTGAATAAACTGCTTATCATCTGTAATTGTAATGTACGAAATGATACTAATGGGGCAAAAGAGTCTTGTTTGATCCATTGGGATTGAATCCAAATTAGAATGCGAATTTGTTAGGTATATATAAAAAAGAGCTCAGCTAAATCTCAATGATCATCTTTCTGTTTTTTATTTATTGTTCCTTCATTTTAGGCCTGTGGTCCTCAATATGGGTACATGTGTGGAAAGCAGCAGTACATCACAGGCATCTGTTCTAATGTGAGCTCCTCCTTCAAAGTTCTCAACTCCATCGCTCCATCTGTACGAGGTACGACACAAACACACACACACACACACACACACACACACACACACACACACACACACACACACACACACACACACACACACACACATACTTGTATACAGTATGTGGATTTTACATTGACCCAAACCTAACTATCCTAAACCTAACCATAATTTATGTTTTTTAAGCGATTGAGTTTATGAGGACAGTAAGTGTTCCCGCATGTTTACGTAGTTACACATGTCTCCTTATAAACCACATATACAAGTACACTTACGAGAAAATTCAACAAATAAAATGTGAAGTTGCAAAAGTTGCTGTGATTTTACGCTGTGACAATGCATTTTCGGTGACATCATAAACAACCTCTCAAAATGACTAGAAATAATGATCTGTGAATTTTAAAGCCATATTGTTGTGTCTTTATTGTGTTTTACTCAGTATTTGTTTACTAATGGTCTGAAAAGTGGGTGTCTATTAATAACAGTTAGTTTTCCACGAGTAACATCTATTGGAACTGAAACATGAAAGCAGACTTTGCTACCTCATTTCAGAAGTCCACTACACGCCAGTGACGTGATTCAAGTGTACATTAGCACATTCCAGCCGTGTAAACCACGGGCCGCTTTTCCTGCCCCGCATAACCATGTTAGGAGAATGTTTAGAAGAATTGACATCCCTAAACACACAGCAGAACCAGTGACTCATCATAAACACATATACATAGCGTATGAGGTATCATAGCAACACTGAATCTCCTTCTTGTTTCCATGAAGGGAAAAACTGTATTATGATAATGACGTTCTGACTGTACATTATTTATTACAGTACATGACTACTGTAACAGACACACACTGTAAATGGACATGAAATATTAATTTAATTTATTTTGATTGTGGAGTCAAATTAAAATAGTTTATTACACATTTTTAAATTATAGTTAGATATTATTTTGGTACGATTATGACCACAGAATGCCGTTGTTGACCAATCATAGTTAAAGTCCCAGTGAAATTAAAAATGAATATTGCAGCGTTTGTAGTAAATAGCTTAGCAATGTGGGTCATTTTATTTTTAAAATTCATGTGCCCTCATAATCTTCAGTTAAAATCTGAAATGACGTAAATTCGACGGCTTGGCCGGAGCATCCGTTAACTCCTCCCCTTCAGCTGTCGGTCTACTGCCAGCTTCATTTCAAAATCAATGCAACAGCTGTTTTTACACATCCAATCAATTCGCAGTGAAAAACGCAAGCCACGGCCACTCATTTTTTCCTTTGAAATTCCTTTTCACTCGGAAATGTGTCAGAATACGGAAGTAAAAACGATTGCAACTTCTGGTTCACTGGGACTTTAAGTATTATAGCGAGTCGTATAGTAATAAATTATAAAGCAGACGTAGAAGCTATTTTGCATCTCTTATAAGCTGTCACATAATTTCAGATTTTGAAAGATTTCTTCCATACGCAGAGACTGGAAAAACAGCATAGGCCAAGGCTAGTCATCACTTTCCATATGCCTACCGGAAGGTCAATGTCACTTTCAATTTAATACCTTTCAAAGTGTTTGATTCGGAACGTTTTTATGTAATGTTTATGCAACGTGCACAGCTTCAGTTCGGATTTTTACTGAGCTGTGTAATATGCAGAAAGTTTCCTGTTTAAACCAATGGAGGCTTTTGGCAGTCAGCCGCCTCTGGGGATTTTACACATGTGTATAGTGATATGGATTTTTCTCACAAGTTTAACCGTAATGAAGGTGTTTGAGTTTGTTTTTTGTGTGTGTGTGTCATGTTTCAGAGTGCAAGCAGGATATGGATATTGTCATAGTGCTGGATGGTTCCAACAGCATTTACCCCTGGAACCACATCACTGACTTCCTGGTCAAGTTTCTACAGAACATTGAAGTTGGACCCGCCCGGGTACGTTTTTCTAGATATACAAATTATTATCTTGATAACCTGCAATTTAGAGGAAAAAAACATATCCACAGACTGTGTTGGTAGATCAAAGTTTAAAAAAAAAAAAACTTTCTATCATCAGTCCAAACACGAATAGCTTTCAGTCATATGTAGAACTAAAATGGTGAAAAATTCAATTTTTTTGTTAAATTACCTTTTCCTCACTATTTTGCATTGTTGCAAAGCAGCTTTACAGTAAATATATTAAAGGGATAGTTCACCCAAAAACGAAAATTCTGTCATCATTTCCCTCTTGTCATTTCAAACATGTTTAACTTTATTTCTTCTGCAGAACACAAAGGAAGATATTCTGAAGAATGTTAGTAACTGAACAATGGCGATACCCATTCACTTCTATTATATGGACACAAAACCAATGCACGTCAATGGGTACAGCAATTGTTCGGTTACCAACGTTGATCAAAATATCTTCTTTTGTGTTCTGCGGAAGAAAAAAAGTCAAACTGGTTTGAAATGACAAGAGGAAAATGATGACAGAATTTTCGTTTGGAGGATGAGTGAATGAAATCTTTTTTGGGGGGGTGAACTGTCCCTTTAATACAGATGACAGAAGTAAAATAGCAACAGGAAGTTATAAAATATAAATAATACATAGAATACAATATTGTTATACATTTTTAATAAATACAATATATAATAAAACAATGAATCATATTTAAAGAATATGTTGGCAACTCTTTTCTGTAGACCATTTTGCAAACAACCAATGGAGACAATGCTGGTCCATAAGCACTTCCTGTTTCCGTTTGAACAATGTTAGAACGAAATGCAACCTACAGAAAGAACATTTAGAACTGAATCAAAATGTAAAATCTGTCATCTGAATTTATCTTCAAGACTTAATTATATGTAAAAAAAATGAAACAGGAAATGCTTTTAAAGTTGCAGTATGGGATTTTTTTGATGAACAGAAATGCAATATAATACTGTATACAAAAAGATGTCTTCATAGGTGTGTAAAGACCTTACGTAATGAACAGTTATTTTTTTATTACCTTAGAATAAACTATTTCTATCTACATACAGAGCGGGCCTACATACATTGAATTCGCCGCCATGTTTTGTACAGTAGCCCTAAACGGACAAACAGCTCTACAAAGTGCGTTTCATCTCCCTCTACCCTGCGGTACGTAGTCCGGTTGTCCCTGACTTTACAAAGGGGGTTAAAAACGTCTACTAACTTACTCTTAACTGCTATCTCGCTGTCAGATCAAACGCCTTTAACAGCGTTGCTATTTACCGTTAGCTAGCTCTGCCCTCAAACGTGCTGTGCATTGCAAGCATGAAATGCTTCGCTTTATCATAGCTTAGACCACACAAATAATAATGCAAATGGATAAAATAAGCAAAGACGACGCAAGTATATACAAGCAGCACAGTGTTCCAGATAAACAATGACGCTCAAAATTGCTCCGTCACACAGCTAATATTACAACAACAACATATATTGGTTCTAACAAAATTTGAATTTTAGACCAGTGGTTCTCAAACTGGGGGCCGTGGCCCCCTGGGGGCCCCAAGATGGATCCAGGGGGACCACAGATTTTGTGGCATTTTATGAAATATAGAAATTTATCATAGATTTTATGCAATCAAATATCAGAAAAATGACACCACCAACCAAAAGAATTGAGGTTCCAGCATTGTATAACTGAATGTTTTTGGTTTAATTAAAATTCTAAGTTTAAGATTATACGTCTTTATATGGGGGGCCGCAAAGCGATGCACTTAACACAAAGGGGTTCCTTACAACGAAAAAGTTTGAGAACCACTGTTTTAGACGATCTTTCTCTCCAACGTCTCTCTGCTGGAAAGTATAATCTTCATAGATATCTAAGAGTATCTCTGCTAAAAGCCTTAGTACCGAGGGTCCTAACGCGTCTCGGCTGGAAAGACTTTATAATATTAACGCAGGTCCTAGCTCCTGCTTGACTTTTATACTTCTTTTTATACTTAAGATCCACAGACCCTTTATTTTATGTAATAAATAAGACATAGCTCTTTCTACAGTCTTTCTAATGCCCGCATGATCTCTTCCCTGCGTCAACATGAGAAGACACGCTGTCTCAGCCGACAACATCTTTTTGTACAGTGGTGGCCAACGTCGTGTTTGGACTGAGAGATTGGTTGCAATTCTCAAAAACACCACTATAAATCCCAATCTAGACCTTTAAAAAAGAGTTGTTTACGTTTTGCAAAATGTTCAGTACAGGGCAAAAAAAAATTTGTGAACATGAAAATGATAAAACAGCATAAAATGCATCTGTAAAATTAAACTGCATTAAAAATCATTATATATCTACAGTAAAAAAGCCTATATTCAGTCAGGATTTTCATTTTTGGTTGAACTATCCCTTTAAATAGGATTTTGCGTGGTTACAAAACAAATGCAATTTTTACAGTATTTTGTCAAAACCGTGTGCAGTTAGTCAGACACAGTGGAACTATAATCAGTTGATACGAAAATAATTGTTACTAGGAAGACAAAACAAAGAGTTTCTATGGAGACACCATACTGGTTGGTTATGCTTTAAGGAAATTACAGCTTTCTTGAGCACAACGCTGGAAAATACAGCTCCAGAACATTGAGCAGGGGAAGACCGCATATTCCACAGTTAAATAAATGTTCTCTTAACTTTATTGAGAGGATGACATCACGTTTGAGCCAGCACACACACAGATATTAGCACAGTAAGAGACGTGTGTGTCTGAGGACCACCCATGTTTGTCCTAATGTTTCACTTTAATTTCTTTAGGTGGGCATCGTGTCGTATGGAGATGATGTTGGCCACGTGTTTAACCTCAGCCAGTTCAACAACACAAAAGACCTTGTTGAGCAAGCTGAATTGATCCAACAAAGAACCGGACACAAAACCATGACGGCTCTTGGTATTGACAAAGCAAGGTATGCACTATGTTTCCAAATAATCGCTCATAATAATCACGCCACATTGGCCAGAGCAACACAAACATAGTTTAAAGCTTTTATTATAACGCAAGAAGTTGTTTAAAAGTTTGAGCTCATGAAACACACTGACCAGTTGTTTATCCTGTAAAGGAAAGAGGCATTTACGGTGGAGCGAGGCGCGAGACCAGGCGTCAAAAAAGTGATGGTGATTGTCACAGACGGAGAGTCGCATGACCACTACGATTTAAAAAGAGTCATCGATCAATGTGAAGCTGATGGTATCGAGAGGTTTGCCATTGCTGTAAGTCTTTTCATCCAAAAATACTGGATTCATTAAAGGAATCAGAATCAGCAGACTGAATTTGCAGTTACATTTTAACATGCACGTACTGTTTCGTTGCAGGTCCTCGGTGACTATAATCGACAAAATAAAAGTCTTGAAGATGTGAAGAAGTTTATTGATGAAATCGAATCCATTGCTAGCAAGCAAAAAAGTGATCATTTCTTCAATGTGTCGGATGAAAGGGCGTTAGTAACTATCGTTGATGCGCTAGGAAGCAAGATCTTTGCCTTAGAAGGTAACGCACATGATACATCACAATAGAAATAAATACTTCACATTGTGAAAAGTCTATATTGTGTGTATTTAGTAATATTTGTTGAAAACTACCCTGACTAAACATACAGTAGACTTACACTGAAGGAGCAACCGCACAGAACACTTTGGCAACCCCCTAACAACGCCCTAGCAACCACCCACAACACCCTAGCAACTGCACAACAATCCAACCCATTTTTACTTTTACAAATGTAAATACCTTTATAAAAAATAACATAAACTGTAAAAAGCCGTAATTTTACAAAATTTTACCTGTTATTTTTTTTACAGATTTTTAATGTATTTTTTACAATACAGTCGAAAAACGTAAAATTGCAGAAAAGACCGCAAATTTACACAAGAACAGGGAAAACCAGTAATTTTACAGGGAAAACTGTTATTTTGCGGTTTATATCTGGTGCCCCAGCTGCCAGAAAATTACTGGGGTTTTATACTGGATTTTTTTTACAGTGTAGGATATGTAAATACCTCAAAATTTCTTGCAGTCTTCTGCAATGTCATTTAAAATGGTAAATTACATAGTCAATCCTTAATAAAAGTGTGTTTATCTAACAGCCACAACAGGGAACCACACATCCTCCTATGAGATGGAAATGTCTCAGGCAGGGTTCAGCGCTCATACGTCTAAAGTAAGTGTCAGTCACATCATTAAGCATATACTTCAACCATATGTCTTCATGAAGATGCGGTGATATAAATCAGATGTGGTATTGTGTGAGCATTTCTGCAGTTCATGCACCTCATGCAGACCTCAGGGGAAACAAGCAAAGATGTGGAAGTTACACATCAGTGACGGATGTTTAGAGAGATGTCACTGTTAGTTGAGTTGCATAAAGTTAATTCATCTGTCCTTATTTACCTACCCTCATGTTGTTCCAAACCTGTATGACTCTCTTTTGTGCGGCACAAGATGAGTTATTTATAACATACAGTTAGAACATTTTCCATACAAATACATTAATGGTAAGTTTAGCGGTTCTTACATTTCTGCATGTCTTTTTTTATGGTACATGATACCATATGATACAACTTTTATCAAATAAAGACATCATTTTTATTTGGGGGAACTATGCTGTTCAGGATATACTAAACAACTACTATGTGGTGTGCTGTAAATATGGATGGTTGACTCGCCAAGAATTACTTCTTATTTTAACTTCATGCCCACGTGTACCATCATCTACATGAGAGAAAATGGTTCACGCATGGGTTTGTTTTGATGGATGTCTTTCTCAGGCAGGTGTAATGCTGGGAGCTGTGGGGGCTTTTGACTGGAATGGCACCGTAGTGATGCAAGTTGGCAAGGAGTTTGTTGTTCCCCAAAAAAACGCCTTCCATCATCCTTCTGTAAAAAGACGTGAAGGCATAGCGGAATACGTAGGTAAGAACTGAAATATTTCAAGTCGGATTCAAACCTGCGTCACCCAAATGAGCTCTCTGTAAAGGAGCAAATGTCCGATCCCTGGCCGTGGCCTCGTGATCTCGTGCACACTTAATTTTTTGTAAATTAGCGTATTTCTGAACTTCTTGCACACAGTAGCTGAAAAATCTTCTTTGGTAGCACAAAGTTTTTGTAAGCATATCAAGAATTTTATATCTTTCACAGCAATGGCAGAAGAAAGAAGAGGCAGTTAATAAACAAGGACTGTGTCTCAGCAGTCTAAACACATTGTTAAGGACTGCTACCATCTCATAAACACTCACCCGCTCTCCTCATATCCCCTTTTAAGGATGTCGCTTCAGACTGAAACAATGCCTGCAGAACTCGAAATGACTTTATCTGGTCAACGTGTTTAGAGAATAAGCTGCGCAGAAGCAATGCTTGAAGCGTTTCCCAAATGCTTATTCTAGTAATAAGAATAACAATAAGTCATGTTGGTTTATTCTGTGTCTCTGGTAGTGGAGGTGTTGTTGGGTGTGGTGGTGGTGAAGGGTAAGCTGTGGTTTTGGTTGCAGGTTACGACGTGCAGTCAGCATACACACCAAACGGAGTGCTGTACATCACAGGAGCGCCACGTTTTAACCACAGCGGTCGTGTCATAGTGTACCGCTTTGATGGGGAAAATGTCACTACTACACAGACGCTGAAAGGAGAGCAGGTATCTGAGTTCTTATCATTATCATTGCATTCCGAAGCTTTTGGGGAAAGCTAGTGTTTCACCCAGAAATAAATAGGTAAACTGTCATTTCTTTTCATGACAATCACAAAAACATGCAAAACGTTTTAAAGGCGCAGTTCTTGATTAACAGCGGCCACTAGCGTTGTATTATAGATTTGCAATGAATCGCTCAGTCCAAACACGACGGTGGCCACCAAAGTACAAAAAGATGTCGTTCTCATGTTGAAGCAGGGAAGAGATTTTGCGGGCATTAGAAAGACTGTAGAAAGAGCGATGTCTAATTTATTACATAAAATAAAAGGTTTGTGGATTTTAAGTTTATAAAGAAGGATAAAAGTCAGGCAGGAGCTTGGAGCTGCGTTAATATTATAAAGACTTTCCAGCAGAGACGCGTTAGGACCCACGGTACTAAGGTTTTTAGTGGAGATACTCTATTAGATATCTATGGAGGTACTTTCCAGTAGAGAGACGTTGGAGCGAAAGATCGTCTAAAACTCGGGTTGCTTTGATTCGGTTAAGTATGTGAGTATTATTGATTTTTCCTGTTTGTTAGAACCAAGATATGTTGTTGTTGTTGTAATATTAGCTGTGTAAGGGAGCAGTTTTGAGCATCATTGTTTATCTGGAACCGCTTTAATATTGTACTCGTCCAGATACTGGAGAGAGCGAGAGCGAGAGAGCGTTGGCACTAAAACTGTAGAGAGAGCGCGCGTTTTACTCTCTTACTCAATGATGAATAAACTTACATTTAATCCGCGGGTCACATGCGTTCCGAACCATAGAGTATGATCCGTATGGATCACGGATCATCAGCGATCCGTTTCACCACTATACCGCATGGGAGATGGAGGGGAAACGCGCGTTGTAGAGTTGTTTGTCTGTTTAGGGCTGTTGTACAAAACATGGCGGCGAATTCAATGTGTGTAGGCCCGCTCTGTATGTAGATATAAACAGCTTATTCTAAGGTATTAGAAACATAACGGTTTATTATGTAAAGTTCTCTGAAGAAATAGTTTTGTATATTATATTGCATTTCTGTCCTCCTAAAAACCCCGTATTGTTCCTTTAAGTGCCTGATTTTCTGTAAAATGTTATAAAAATAAATATTAGAAAAATCGTTACTAAAATTAGGGCTGTCAAACGATTAATCATGATTAATCGTATCCAGAATAAAAGTTTGTGTTTACATAATATATGTCTGTGTACTGTGCATATTAATGTTGTATTTATAAATACATACATATTTAGAAAATATTTAAATGTATTTATTTATATTTACCAATAATTTAAATGATATATACATTTTTATATATATGCGTGTCACGGTTTGGCAGAAGAGAACCCAAATGCAGGCAGCAGTGAAGGGGTTAACAAAGAATATATTTATTAACAAATAGACAAAACAAAAACCCACGATGGGGTAAATCAAGAAAACAGGAAAAACTCAAACAGAACATAGACTGACTAAAACTGGACTAAACTGAGAAACACTTGACAAACTATAACAAAACACTAAAAGACTTACTAGACTAGACTCAGAATATTAAACAGCACACTGGGACCGACAGGAACAAGAACACCAGCATACACACGTACAGATACAATGACAGAGCACAGGACAATGAAACATGAGGACTATATAAAGGGGAGGAAATCAAGAGGGAACAGGTGTGAGACATGAACTAATCAACAAGCAATAACGAGGGATACAAAAGGGCGGGAAAACAGACAAAGACCGGAGAGAGTATCGAAGACCGAAAGGGTCAAAAAGACTCTCTCCACACATAACCAAAGACTTTGTCATGGCTCTGCTACAGGACCAAGAAAAGCATGACTAAATGAAGCAGAGCCATGACAGAAGCCCCCCCTTTAATGAGCACCTCCAGGTGCTCACCAAGGGGTAGACGGACGAGACAGGGCAGACTGAGACAGTGACATGACAAGACAAAACATGGAAAACAAAATCAGTGGCAGACAAGACAAAACAACAACAGGACTAGGGTGAGCCAACAAAAACAACAAACATGGGAGGGGGGGTGGTGCCAAACAAGGACCCATAGGGGGCAGTCCAAAAGGGAGGTGGGGAGAAGTCCCCGTCCCCGGCTGCGCTCGAGGGCGCGGAGTCCTGGGGGACTTAGGGGGAGTCCTGGGGGGGACAGTCTTGGCCCTGGGAGTTTCCCAGGGGCCGGCTGGCGGGCTGGCCGGCTGGAAGGCCGGCTGGACAGGGCTGAGCCGGCTGGAAGGCCGGCTGGACAGGGGCCTGGACGCCGGCTGGAAGGCCGGCTGGATCACCGGACTGGACGCCGGCTGGATCACCGGACTGGACCCGCCGGCTGCACCGGCGTGGACGCTCCTCCGCTGCGCCTCTCCCTCCTTCTCCGCACCACCGGATCCATAGCCGACCTTGGCGAATCCGTGGGGACCGGAGGGAGTTCCGCAGCGGAGGAGATCGCCGACGTCACCCCGGATCCCTCCCCCCCGCTCGCTACCGGCGCCCCAGAGTGAACGGGGACCGTGGAGCTCAAGCCGGAGGGTACCGAGTCCCCCCGGGCAGCGGCAGCAGGTCGAGGCCCTCCGGAGTGATCACCGCGAGGTGGAAGTCCCAGTGGAACCCCACCCCCGGGATCGTCCCGGTTGGCCACGAACCTGACCATTGCCGCGAACCCAGGGGACCCAGCAGCCTCTTCTCCGACGCCAAACTCAGACGACCTCGCCACCGTCGAGAATGCCCCGGCGAACTCCCGGTTCCCGTAACTCCCCTGACGGAACCCCAGCAGCAAGCGGGCTTGGGCGGCCCGCGAGGACGACGCCGTGCTGTCCATTTTGCTGCCCGCTGGGTTCTGAAAGGGCTCGGTCATTCTGTCACGGTTTGGCAGAAGAGAACCCAAATGCAGGCAGCAGTGAAGGGGTTAACAAAGAATATATTTATTAACAAATAGACAAAACAAAAACCCACGATGGGGTAAATCAAGAAAACAGGAAAAACTCAAACAGAACATAGACTGACTAAAACTGGACTAAACTGAGAAACACTTGACAAACTATAACAAAACACTAAAAGACTTACTAGACTAGACTCAGAATATTAAACAGCACACTGGGACCGACAGGAACAAGAACACCAGCGTACAGATACAATGACAGAGCACAGGACAATGAAACATGAGGACTATATAAAGGGGAGGAAATCAAGAGGGAACAGGTGTGAGACATGAACTAATCAACAAGCAATAACGAGGGATACAAAAGGGCGGGAAAACAGACAAAGACCGGAGAGAGTATCGAAGACCGAAAGGGTCAAAAAGACTCTCTCCACACATAACCAAAGACTTTGTCATGGCTCTGCTACAGGACCAAGAAAAGCATGACTAAATGAAGCAGAGCCATGACATATGCGTGTATGTGTTTGTGTTTACAAATACGAAATGAATATGCACAGTACCCAGACTTATATTATGTAAACACAAACTTTTATTCTGGATGAGATTAATCGCGATGGGGGTTGGTTCGTTTCACTCGTGGCGTGGAGTATCTTGCTAGCAGCATGTTAGCAACATGCTAATCATGCTAGCAAACATGATAATCGTGTTAACATCATGCTAGCAACAAATTCCAATCATGCTAGCAAACATGCTAATCGCTTTAGCATCATGCTAGCAACATGCTATTCGCGTTCGCATCATGTTAGCAACATGTTAATCGCGTTAGCATCATAAGAGAAACATGCTTATTGCGTTAGCGTCATGCTAGCAAACATGCTAATTGCGTTAGCGTCATGTTAGCAACATGTTAATTGTGTTAACATCATGTTAATTTATGCTAACAACAAATACTAAAACCGGTTTTCTTTAGACTTAAGCCTGGCTTTCACAGACTCGGTTAACATAATTTTTGTTTTCATCATAATAAAAAATGTTTAACCTAAACCCTTTCAAACTATTTTAATCTATCTGTCTGTCTTTCTGTCTGTCTGTCTGTTTATCTATCTATCTTTTAAAACTTCAAACCTTCTGGCTTAAATTTACTTCAAACTTTAAAATCAGGCTTTCTCAGTTTGTTCACAAACTTTTACCTCATCTAGTATTATATTTTATAATACTACAGTATACTACAATTTACTATGTTTGACTATGGTAAAATGTTACTATGGTATTTTACAGTATTTTTAATGTGGGCTATTACAAAATTTAGTAATCTTTTTCTAACATAAGATTATAATAAGTATAATGTATTTGCAATCTACCGTGTATTTTTTTTTACAGATTACACCATAATGTGTTACAGAACATACACAGTCAGTGTACACACACAGCAAGTCTTTTTGCAATTAAATTAATAACTATGTTGTTGTGATAATATTTTGATTGAGCTTAAGCCTCGCTCCCACTGCAATACGGGGGGAGCCAGAGTTAAGACTTGAGGCGTAAAAGTGTGAAAAACATCATTACATTTTTATTTTAAAAGTCATTATAATAGTGTCACGATTCAAAATATCTTCATGGCTCTAACAATTCAGCTTCAAAAAAATGTGGGAAGTTTTGTTATAATGACCCTCCTGCTGTGTAAATGTTTTTGAAACAATAAAAATAAGTAAATAAGTTAACGCAATAACACAATGATACGAAATTTATACATGCCTGTGTCTCATTCTCAGTGGTAATATAAAATGTATCTTGTTCTCAGATCGGTTCATATTTCGGCAGTGTTCTCCAGACGCATGACATCGACCGTGACAATTACACAGACATTCTTCTGGTAGGAGCTCCGATGTACATGGGCCCAGAGAGAGATGAACAAGGTCAAGTCTATGTCTACAAACTCAATGAGGTGTGTATGTGTGGGTGTCTTTCATCCATCCACACAAGCGTGTGATATGCCCCATTCCACATACTGAAAACATATGTGGAGGAGAGCGGTACTGCCATTTATCTCTGGGAGCTGTAAATCTGTATCTGTCTTGTGGCACTGAGTGTGTGTAGCGCTTGGGATTGTGTGTTGTGTATGTGTTCAGTCTGAGATAAGTGGTCCCAGAACAGGGAATGGGTTGGAATGAGAGCGAGGGCGGTTGCTTGGCATTGTGGGAATGGAAATCTAATGAAACTGTAACATCTCCTGCAAAATACCAGCCTCTGCAGAACACCTGCTCCCGGGAGCGTCCAAAAAGCGGATTAAATGGAGCAATTTCTTTGGTTTTGGTAGTTTGCCCATTTCTCCGTTTTTTTTCTTCTTCTTTTTGTAATGCATTTTATAGTGAAAGGCAGTATGATATTGATATTCCTCCTGCAGTCTATTGTTCTTGACAGTTTTTGTATTGAACCAGTCAAACTATTGTTTTTCCACAAGAACAAAACTTAAAATTGAAAAATGGGCAAACACAAAGTTCACACAATACTTGAACATACTTTACAGTTGTTCATGCTTTGTTGTGTAGACACAATGCCAGTAGTTGGGTAATAGAGCAGAGTTCAAACCTAAAACGCTGAGGTTTCCAGCTCTAATCTTTAACCACTAAGCCAAGGGCCCACAAGAAGATCTGCACTATTCTGAGCATTCAAGTCATCTATCTTCTTGTTATCTTCATAGGATGGGCTGTTTGAACATGAGATGACCTTGAAGCCAGTCAATCAGACGTGCTGTATGGCTCACTCGCGCAGTAACTGTAAAAGCGAGAGTAAAAATGAGCCGTGAGGTGCACGATTCGGCACCGCGATTGCTGCTGTACCCGACCTCAACCTGGACGGCTTCAATGACATAGTGATTGGATCACCACTGGAGAATGACCACAGAGGGGCGGTGTATATTTACCATGGTTCACAGCAGTCCATAAAGAAGAAATACGTACAGGTAAAGCATGAGATATGAATCTAAACTCCTAACCAATACCCATTACTCCGAATGTGTCCTAACCAGACTCAACTTTAATGTTTAGGGGCAGTATTTCTGTCCAATAAGTTTTTGATGTTTGCGGAACTAGCCAGTGCTGTGCAGCAGAAGTAGAAACCAAGTACACATGTGCTGGTTTTAAATTGTCAAATTACGGTAATTGTGGGATTTATCATGGTATTAGCACGGTAAAAGTCTCTTGAGCATTTAAGAAACTTAATCAATATTTAAATTATTTCACAAATAAATTATGATTTATTAAATATTAGCAGTATAGCCGCTGATTATGTATGTATTCTATTGTATAAGCTACTGTGATTTCAGAGAAATGAAAACAATTATGCTAAAAATGTTTTTATTTTTTCACGGTAAACGGTATTAAATACTGTCCAAAACCGAGAGACAGATTCATACGAAAATCATATCACCCTAAAGACTTTATATCGTCTCTTTATGTGTGTTTAGCGCATTGCTGCTGGAGGGGATGGGGAAAAAATGAAGTTCTTTGGTCAGTCAATTCACGGCATCATGGATTTAAATGATGACGGTATTATAGATGTTACCATCGGTGGAATAGGAGGAGCAGCACTTTATTGGTAAGTGTAACTTTTTTTTCAGTTTGCTTAAAGGCACAGTATGTCCTTTTCACGGTCACGAAACCCCACAGAGTTGCCTTGAAAAGTGCAGCTTTGTTCATTGCATTGACATTCAAAAAAGAAATTAGGGTGGGACATAAAAATTTGATGAAAAGCTTAGTAGAGAATGATGTCATAAGAATTGTTGATCTGTTTTGGTGGAAGTGAGAGACTATTTTTTTTTCGAAAGCTTGTATCTTCTAAATGTGAATTTGGCCAAGGTTTGGAACACACTAGTTTAAAGATATTCTTAAGGATAACATATTTATACTTAAAGCCAAAAAATGTATTTTGATTTCATGGGGACTTTAACAAAGCCATAGCTAGATTTTATTATATGACACATACTATGCTATATTATACATTATAACAGATGATTTTGTTATATTATATTTTACTATATTGCATTGCATTATATTATTTATCATGACTGGTGCTAAAAATTGGGTCTGTACTATACATAGGCGTAATTTGCTGGTGGGACAGGTGGGACATGTCCCCAGCACTTTTTGGAAGAAATTAAGTAATGCTTGCGGTTGCGGAAGCAATTTTTTAGGACCATTAACATATAAAACTTGTGGAAAATGCAGGAAACGAGCTTTCTTACCATCTCCCGTTCCTTGCACTCGTAAGTTATATTTGCGGAACACAGAGAGCCGCGACTCCAGAAACGCGGCCAGTATGAAATGCATGCATCATCCGCGCTTGTGGCACTTGCTTGTGCATCCAGTGTCCAAGCATAAAAGTGACATTTTTGGTGATCGAAATAAACAGTTTTTAAGTGTAATGAACCACAACAGCCAAGTGACCTTCCCCACATGACAGTTTGGGAACCACATACTGTGAGAGCTGGAGTCGAAAAGTTATTACAGAAACAATTTATTAAAGTATTGTTTTTGTCGTCTTTGTCCCCACCACTTTTCAAAACAAAGTCACGCCACTGGGTCTGTATGTAACTTGAACACTACCCTCTGGATGTCTAGTTTCCCCGTTCCCACCAGCAGTTTAAAATTTGAACCAAAGCCTAAATATCCCACACTGCCTTAACTTGTCCATCAGGGGTCATGTCCCTCTGCTACGACCCTGTTTCTTCTCAAACTTTGGCTCTAAAATTGTGTGAGAGGTTCTCCAACCACAAAATAAACTCTTGGCAGTGTTTTTTATTTTAGATCACCCAACAGAGATCAGTCACTCCCTGATTCCTGAATGTCCATAACATAACCCCGAAGCTTAGAGTCAAGCAAATGTAGAGTAAAGCCATGAAATTTAGTGACCTCTGCCATCTTTACACTCCACACTACACCACCCAACCTTTTTGGAGTTCTCCATTTGCATTTAATTGACCAAATTGTTTAACACTTAAGGGTTTTACTTGGATGGAAATCAGTGTATGATCTATGAACCAGCTGTTGTTGTACAGAATAAAGCGAAACGCCTATTTATTTTCCCAACATCGTTCAGTTTACATGAGCATCTTGTGAAAATGTTATGTGTCTATTCCAGGTCTCGAGATGTCGCGGAACTTCTTGCAGAGATGACCTTCGACCCAAGCAAGATCAATCTGCAACAGACGTGTCAGGTTCACGGGAAGACCACAGTATGTGTGAAGACCAGAGTGTGCTTTCAGTACCGAATCAAGTCTGAGAAAGATACGACAACAGGAACTGGTAAATGAAGGGCGTGCATGAGTGACACACATTTTTATTGACCGCATTCTTTTCATTCATAATGTATTTCACAGATTTTGTGTTTTCTATTTATTCAGTCATCAGGTACAGTTTAATGTTGGACTCTCTGAGAGTGATCTCCAGAGCACGCTTCAATGAAACAGAAGACAGAAGGTTGCAGAAAAACGAGTCTATTAATAACAGACTTTGCAGAGAACACACCTTCTACACGTCGGCAAGTAAATCAGTCTTCTCATTCACAAGAATTAAGCAGTAGCTGTACGAACAGCCCTACTGTACCTGCCTTTTGCTATGATGCCACTGTCTTGTTTTGGGATTTCAAGAATAAAGTTGACCTGTTAAAGTAATTCTTAAAATATTACTTACAAAAAAGAATTCTCGTAAATTATGATTTTTATTGATGCAATGTTATTCTTTCATTTTGTAACAGATTCTCAAAATATTTCTACTTCAATTTCAGAATTATTAAATGGAAGCTAAAATTAAAACTTAATTTTAAAATAGAATAATCATGATCAATAATCAAGGATCATGGATCCTTCTTTCTAACACTTCATGATACTTTGATTATAAAACGTTATAATACTTTGTAATACTTTATTTTTATACTAAACAATACTTTGTTTATAATACTTCATGATACTTTATTTATAAAACGTTATAATACTTTATATTACTTTATGTATAATACTAAACTATACTTTGTTTATAATATTCCATGATACTTTTGTTATAATACTTCAAGATACTTTATTTATAAAACGTTATAATACTTCAAGATACTTTGTTTATAATACTTCATGATACTTTGAATATAATACTGCATGATACTTTATTTATAAAACTTTATTATCCTTTATAATCCTTTATATTTAATACTTCATGATACTTTGTTTATAATGTTTCATAATACTTTATTCATAAAACGTTATAATACTTTCGTAATGATACTTTGTTTATAATACTTCATGATACTTTATTTGTCATACTTTATAATACGTTATTTATGATACTTTACACGTATATAATACTTTATAGTAATTAATGATACTTTATTTATAATACCCCATAATACTTTATAATACTTTTTTTATAATACTTAGAATCTCTCATCTGAACATAAAAATGACATATTGTTGTACTTTGTGAAGCAGACAGACCCACTTATAAAAACAATTCCTTTGATTACGAACTGTGTATCTTGTTTGCTTATGTCTCGGTAGATAAAGAGCATAAAACAAAGCGACTAAATCTGAGAGGACTCGAGTTTAATAAAAGCCAGAAGTTCTCTGATCAAAGGCCTGTGTAAAACAGTAAAAATGACCCTCTCTGTCGAGAGACTGCATCACATCCCACTTCAGTGCATAGCTGACCTCTGACCTCTAAAAGAAGGATGATATACAGTACAGGGACAACATAAAACATACGTAGGAAAAACACAAATCAGGTATATGTAGCCCAGGTGTACCTACACAGATTCCCGGAGTACTTGGAAATGTTTAGATTCAAATTTAAGAGTACCTTTTCATACAAAACTTTAAAATAACTATAAATAAATAAATTCTATATAAATTACTAAAAAAATAATTAAATTAATACAATTAATGAACATAAAATAAATAAATAAATAAAATTAGTATTAATTTTTTAATACCACTGCCATACTACCAGTTGCACATTAAGGATGCTAGTGAGCGAATCAATTTAGAACCATTTAAGAAACTTGAAAAAAAAAATTGGCAACATTTTTTATTGTTCCCCTACAGGATAAACTGGATTTCAGGGATCCCATTATGGTCACGCTGGAATTCGGGTTAGCGGATGAGGATAAAGGTCCAGTCCTGGATGGGGAGTTACCAACATCAATTAACAAGACTGTAAGATGCCTTTCTCACTTTTCCTGCTGTATAAGTGTGTTTATTGCAGAGGTGCTGGTTTACAGTTAATAAAGTGTCAGTCTCTAGGGCATAGAGCACAATGTTTACCAGTCCAGAAACCGCTAAACCGGCTGCTACAGTTATAATGCTCATTAAAAAGATGCTCATTAAAAAGAATGAGCAGATCTGGGTGGCTCGGAGTCGAAACTAAATTACAACTTTAATTTTTAGAGGTTTACATTACTTAAAATTTTGGGGAGCAGTTAAAGTGAACAAATTTGGTCAAAAGGGTGCGTTGGCTAAAACAATTTTGGAAAAACTCTTACATAGGTAGAACATTTTGTAACATACAGTCAGTTGCAGTCACAGAGGACAGCTGCATGTTTGTTATGTAACCCAATGTTTTTTTGAAGTGTTTATATCTCTTTCTCTCTCTACACGTACACACTAATACCCAAACAGAGAGCTTAGCATGCAGACGAATGAGATAAGATTATCTGAAGGAAGAGTATGTTTTCCTGGAGACATCAGCCAATGTAACTCCCTGAACATCTCTTCGCTTGTGTCTGCTCTGTAGTAAAAGCACTGAAGCCAGAAAGCAATTCCTGACACAGAGAACTGTGAAAAACCTTTGGCGTAATGCTTGTTGCAATTAAACATTGCTGGGAAATTGCATAAAACAGCACACATTTCTTAAAAGCTTCAGATGATTCTAATAATGACGTAATGTTTTATGGTTGTTCAAGTACATTGATGTAAATCTTTTTTTCTTTATGTTTTTGTTTATTTTAGATTACTTTGGTCGACTGTGGAAACAAGGACAAGTGTGTTGCTAATCTACACCTCAAAGCCACGGCTGACTTCTCAAGGTATTATTAATAGCTTTTATTGTTGGATCATTTTATTCTTTATATGATCATGTGTATTGCAGCCCATTTATTAAAGAATACCTTGGCTGTGATTTTTTTTGTACGGAAAGTGATTGATAGTGTATTTTTCGTCTGTTTATTACATTTATAGTTCTCTACTGCCCTCTTGTGTTGAATTGAAACAGTGAACCAGTTTTTTGTTGGACATAACCATGCTAAAATATAACAATTATGCATTCATTTAAAATTCACGATTCCATAGAAGAACCACTTTTGCCTGAAAGGTTCATAGAATGAAGAATGTTTTTAGACTATATGAAAAGGTAAGAAAGAAATGATGCTTATAAGAACCATTGAGTAAATGGTTCTTTGGGAAACCAAAAAAGATTCTTCTATGGCATCACTGTGAAAAACTTTTGTAGCACCTATTTTTATAAAGTACACATTTTAGTGGACCCCCACTTTAAGATTTTAAGCCCCCCCCCCAAAAAAAATATGTTGACCACGCCACTGTTTTGATGAATCTATGAGGTCCTCAATTCTATACGATGAACGAATATTGTGACCAATCCTACTTTCAACCATAGCTCTAAAATCTTGTTTACATATTTGCTCATTCAAACAAAACAAAACTGTGCTGTGTCTGGTTACACAACACACAAAACAAATGATGTCATTTGAGAGCTGCAGCAAAGCACAATATGTATTGATTGTAAAAGATCATCTACAGTAAATGAACTTTAAGCATGATTCATGTCAGCCTCCGAGTCTAATTGGTCTGGG
The DNA here is from genome assembly GCF_024868665.1 of Triplophysa rosa. Lineage (NCBI taxonomy): Eukaryota > Metazoa > Chordata > Actinopteri > Cypriniformes > Nemacheilidae > Triplophysa > Triplophysa rosa. The sequence goes on along the minus strand of NC_079911.1, from coordinate 6,800,844 downwards.
AGGCAATGAAAACAATACTTGAACACTGGATGTACATCGACTGAATTGAGCATCTCTTATTGATTTATTTCTGTAGTCTTCTCATAAAGAGCAAGCAGGAGAAGTTCTATGTCAACGTCGAGATCCAGAATAGCGGAGATATTGCTTACAACACCAAGGTCTCGCTGAGCCACACAGAGAACATCAACTATGTCAAAGTTGAGGTGGGTTTTACTCTACAAACAAGAAAATATATTATTAAAATATTACATTCAAATCTGTGCACGTATCAGTTTTAAATGGAGCAGAAATCACAATATTTAAATATTTCTTATGATCACAATCACTGAGTCTTGCTTATTTTGAGTCTACCTGTGGAATTGTATTTTCATTACCGTCTCATTTTTATTTCTTTCATTAACACTCTTTGCAGCCTAAGGAGAAGGACTGTAAGACGAATAATACCAGAATAGTATGTGCAGTTGGATATCCTTTCCTCAAAACTAATAAAAAGGTAAGATTTGCCACAGCTATTAAACTACCATTATAAATGAATGCTTTTCATTAATTCTGTTTGCGTTCATCCAACAGGAAACATTCAAAATCCAGTTCGAGCCCAATCCTTCTAATATTCGTAAGGACATTGTTATCAATGTTACTGCGACCACGTAAGAATGACGTCCATCCATTTTTCTGTTTTGACACACGATTAAATAGGAAACGGAATAGTGACGTTTTAATGTCCATTTTCATTTTTTACAGTGATAGTGAAGAGCCAGATTCTGAACTGAAAGACAACTTTGTGAGCATCGTCATTGCTGTGAAGCACGAAGCCAACTTGCGATTCACTGCGTAAGTGCCGAAAGCCACATTCATTGCTTTATATTTATACCAGCCTAACAACAGACTGTTTCGAACTAAAACAGAATTGCAAAAACAATTTTTAAAAAAAAGTATTGTGTTTTTTTACATTTACTATTATTCAGTCATTCATCTACAGTATAAATCAATCAATCACATGTGGTGACCTCTTGGCTTTGACTTTTCTAAATGTTTTTTATACGTCTTCTCTAGTAACAAGTATATGAAGGAGGACTACATTATATTAAAAGAGAAGGAGACGATACCCAGTGTTTTCAACCACACGAGCGTCATCGGAGATGAGGTTAAAATCAGCTACACGGTAAAATCCTCCAGCTCTCCTTCAGGTCCTTGTCCTCTAGCCATTGTTGCAGAATAGAGAGAGAATAGATTGAGGAAGTATAAAAGAGAACCGTGTCTGTTTAATGGTAAATAATAGAAAATTTGGATATGACTAGGAGTCATCTTGGAAAAAAAGAATCTGCCCTGTGTCCGAAAAAAGCTCTTCTTCCATACTTTCAAAATGACCGAAACGTTAATATGCAAAAAACAGCTGGCGAGAAGGTTTCACAGTATGCATTGCATGGATGCTATTACAGCCCATGAGGCAACGGGAGCTAAAGCACCAAAATTCAAAATATCAATACATTTTGGATGCAGCGCTGATTTGGATTTTGTGGGTATTTGCAGATCTAGATTTCACGCCCTGATTTTACTCAACAGATGGAGAGAGACACAGAAATGCTGACTCCTCCACTGCAGCTCACAATAACGTTCCCGTATCGCACATCCGTAGAAAACTGGCTGCTGTATTTCACGGATCTCACCTATACAGATGTAGGTGTTTCCTCAAATCCATTATCGGCATGGATGACTTCACCCTTACTCAACACTGCCTCAACTATCTCATTTTATGTTTACAGAACATCAAGTGTGATGCCAAAAAGTTGATTAACCCTTTGAACATCAATCCTGACAAGCCTCACACAGTGACCTCTAAAAAAGAAACCTTGAGCGTTTATCTTTTGGTGAGTAAACACTCCTGTGGATATGAATGAGAACAGTAATAATGAAAGATCAATGCCAAAATACTAGTTTATCTTTTTCTCCATCGTTCAGAGTTGTAAAGAAGAAAGAAACCCCTGCAAATCATTTAGCTGCTCCATCCCACCTGCAGACTTCAACCAGATCAACGCCACATTTCGAGTGTGGAGACCTACCTTCATCAAAGTAAGACCATCTCGCTCGTCTTTTACATGTACATCTCCATATGATGTACTAAAACACATTGCTAATGGCATGTATCTTTTTTAAACATCTAGGGAGAATTTTCCAGCATCTACATGGCAGTTGATGCTTCGCTGCAGAGTAAAAACACTGAGCTGTTTGTGTTAAATGAGAACATTGTGACTCGAGAGGTATGTATGAAAACTGCTCTGGCTTTAGAATTATACAGGGGGTGTAATATTTGGACTTTTTGCGTAAATGAAGCATGGTAGCTGGTTTGTGCTGGTTTAAGCTGGTCATGTGCTGGTTTAAGCTAGTCCTGAGCTGGTTTAAGCTGGTCCTAAACCAGCTCAGGACCAGCTTAAACCAGCACATGACCAGTACAAGCCAGCTACCATGCTTCAAAACCTACCTAACCAGCATTTAAAGGCGGGATGTCCGATTTCTCTTAGCCGTTGTTGATGTTCAAATCACCAAAACAAACACACCCCTACCCCCATCTTTCGCTTTCGTCAGCGCTCGGCTCGGCTAATGTCCGTCCTGTGCACTGTGCACCTTACTGCTGATTGGCTACAAGGTTGTTTTGGTACTCGGCCCGACTCAGTTGTCTAAAGCGTAATTCGTAAATCAGTTTCCCCGCCTTTAAATTAAATCCAAATTTATTCCCATAGCGCTTTTCACAGTTTTGCATTGTTGCAGCTTTACATACAGTACATACTGTATGGACAGTGGTAACAGAAGTAAAAAAAGGTTAAAAAAAGTAATACAAAAGATATTAAACATTAAGAAGATGCGCCACTACCATTACAATAAATATGGAGCAATGCAACTCTCAATATGGCCGCTCGAAAAAGGTGACTTTAGCGCAATTTAAGCTTAGCAAAGTTATTGGACAGTTCATATATTTTAATATTCTGTAGTCATTCTCCACTGGTTATTGCAATTCATATGTGTGAATTATTTAACCATACTACACCGTTGTGTTATAAGGCCAAGTCTTCATACTCAGAAGTATGGTAGTCATGACGTCTCACAGTATGGGCTAACTAGACCACACTAACCAGCTAAACCTTATTTACCATCAAACAGAGGAAGTCAGCAAAACTCTATAAACCACACTAACTGCTAGTGTTGCTACATTTTGTTTTGAAACCATGACTATTGATAGTGTTTATCTTCACAGGTCAAGATTCAAGTGACCAAAGACATACGAAGTGGAATCCCACTGTGGATTATTATCTTGAGTATTCTTCTAGGACTTTTAATACTGGCTCTTGTTATCTTCGCTTTATGGAAGGTAAGTAATGTTATTTGTGTTAAGTTAGCTTCCCCCTTTGACATGCACATGTTAGACTAAATCATTCGCCCATCCACTGTGATCTTGAATGATAAACGGGTTTTTCTGCAGGCGGGATTCTTCAAGAGAAAATCAGTAGAAGACATGAAAGAAGATATGAAGGAATAGATTTGAGGCCTACAGATCTGTAGACGCCATTCCTCAGGTCAACTCATACGACACAGCCAGCAAACATCATCAAGATCACATTCATCTTTCAGAAATCTGATGATCACTGTACGTCGGGGTTCACAAAAGATCCCTACGTCTTATAGTTGACCAAGGAGAACCCAACATTTTGCTTGAATTATCTTCATGTCCTCACTGCAAAATTCAGCCGATGAGCCAAATGTGAAGTCCCGCACCACGAGATTGGTGGACATGTTGCCAAATCGTCAAGCTTCCAAATGGAAAACACAGGAGGTCCATCAACCTAAAAATGAGGTAGATCAGTGGTTAGAGCATGGTGCTAGCAACACCAAGGTCATGGGTTCGATTGAAGGGATTGCACATGCTCAGATGCAAATCTATAATGCAATGTAAGTCACTTTGGATAAACGCGTCTGCCAAATGCATAAATAAAAATAAATGAATAAATAAAAACTGACATCCCACCAGCCTAAAAACCCCCCCACATATAACCCATTTACATCCATCATCAGCAGACCTCAAGAACCTGTCCTGACTTTACACACCAAATCAGAAACATACCTTCATATGGAGATCTGTTTCAATTTAGTTCTAGAGCTTTTTTTAGACACTGTACAGAGATGTTTTTGAGTTCAAGCATTTGTTTTCATTTGTGTTTTGTCATAGGCTTATAAAAATCGGCACTTTCCTTTTAGTTCACAAAGTAGGTTTTTGGCACTGATGTTTTTCACACTTTTTGTCTTCAACCGCGAATGGAAGACAAATGGTCTATTTGTACTGTAAATATAAAGCTTATAGTGTATATAAAGTTATGTTTGCAATATAATGATAAATGAACTGCTTCATAAAAGCGATTCCATCATCTGTGCCACACCCACAGTAGCTTGTTGAAGACATTTCTCAGGTATTCCAGATATCAAATAAGTGTCTGGAATCGTAAAATTGGACAGTCATTTCATGTTTAGTTCTTGCTATATGAAAATATCAAAAACGAATTATTTGAATAAACAAGAAATGTCAAAGGGTAAAAGTGCCCAAAAATGAAAATTCACGTGTTTAGATGTTTTTCTTCTAATTGCAGTAGTATTGCAGATATTATTAAGAATCTTGAAACGTAATACAATGTAAAAATTGACTTTTTTTTTTAAAACCTGACAGTCCCTGACAAAAATTATAAATATAAAATTATCGCTGATAAAAGAAACCTTCCATGTCCAATTTAGCTGTTTTTCAGGAAATGGAAAAAACGCTGTACTTCTTAAGTGATGACTGTGTTGTCAAAGTTGACAAGCATTTTTTAATACTTTTTATTGGTTAGATATTTGCAAAACCTAGTGATAAACATAAAGGGTGACTAATAATAATGATTTGTGGCAAAAATAAACATCACAAATATGAAGAAACAAGGTTTCAGAAGGACAGGACAGCAGTGATATTTATGTTGCAAGGAAAACCATACATGTTTGAAATGGCATGAGGGCGAGTGAATGATGGCAGTTATTCCTTAAAAATGAAATAAAGACATTATTTTAATGTATGGTCCCTAAGGGGAAACTTAATGTGAAATAGTATAGAAACATGAATCACAAATTTAGCAGTATGTTGCCGGTAACTATGACTAAATGAAAGATATTGTAGTGTTCATACGTCTATGAGTGCCTTAATGTAATGCAGTGGGTCTATGAGTATAAATTCTGCATTTCTCTGTCACCCATTCAAGTCTCGATAAATTATGAATAAATGTATTACTGAAGCAGTAAGCCAATGTTTTAAACTGTTAAACCGAGTTATTTTTATTCCCTATTCATATGTATAAGCAAAGTTTCAAATAATTAAAAGTGCTTCAGGAGTTTCAGGGGAAGTTGTTTCTTAATCCACACGGTACATCCTTGTACTTCATTTTTGTCAAGTGTCACAGTATTACTTTTGGCAAAGTTCCACTGTTGTCATTTTAACACTATATGTTTTCTTTATGATTTACATAGTTCCTGCCAGCCATGAGATTCAATTGTATATATGATCAGTCAGCGTTCATGTTTAATGCACATAAAAAACGTTGGCTATGTCAGTCACTCTGCTGTGAAGTTTCTGTGTAATGCACTGGTTTGTCATTTTGTACATAGTCTTCAGCACGAAGCTAAGAAGCATTGCACAAATTGTCCAAAAAACATGCGCAGAAGAAAATAAATGCTTATTTTCTCATTTTAAAAGTTAATGAGAGATGTTTGTGTGTGTTTTCTTTTATATACTGTAGGAATATACAGTATAGCCGGTTTCAGCGGCAACAACAAACGTCATGTGGCCCAAACTTCACTTCCGGTAGACCTCCACAAAGAATCTGTAACTGTTGAGTAGTTTTAATTCAATTTAATACCATTAATATACAATAAAATATTAAAGGCGTAGTTCACTTCAAAATTTGCCCCATTCACGTTCCATAGTAATTTTTATTCCTATATGGAGAGTCAATGAGGGCAAATGATATACTGTATATATATATATATATACTGTATATGTAACGGAGGCCAGCTAGTGAAGAACTGTGCAGTTTGTAAACCTCACTCCCCGACCAACAGAGATGATCTAGCACAAACACTAGAGAGTGCGGACTTCAGCCTCTTCGTTAGAGCGCCCGTCTCCCATCCCGACCGACGGCGGTTCGAGGCCCGCGCAGATCGGAGCGAGCAGGAACGATTACACCCATATATATATATATATAAAATACATTTTAATATTATGACCAAACACAGACCGGAAGTTAACTTCGGGCGTGCATCAGATGAAACCGTCTATACTAAAATGATATCATCCACATACACTAACACACTATTAGTGTAACCATCAACAACAATCTTTTATGATCAATAATAATAAATGCTTTCTGAAGCATCAATAGAATAATAGAATGTTTAGCAAAAGGCCTATTCCAGTGTAATGGATGTGACATTTTCAGTCAAAACTTAAAATAAAAATTCTCAGAGAATGCATTTGTTACCAAAATACTGAATCATCTGTTTATATTTGACTAAACACCTGAGTCCAGACATCAGAAAAATATCAATTTACTATTTTAAAGAGGGAAATATACATGCGTTATGGATTATGGATACATTATTGAGAGACAACATACTTTGACAAATTTCTGTGAATTAAAATGCTCAAACCAGAAGCGATAATACCCAACAAATGAAGAGGGGATGGCTCTCCGGAGACCATAAAATAGCTATTTTATTTTAAATTTCATGTACCGATTTATGAGGAATATGGACCGTTATCGATGTGACAATTCCGGTATGGATGTGACAATTCACTTACCGGACTATGGACAATCATGCTTTAAAAACAAACAAAAAAAGTGCTAAGTGACCTATCAGTACTGTGAAAAGCTTTTATTTGATCATTTATCTTAACATTTGCATGAAATTGCCCAAAAAATTGACAGTAATGTGGTAATAATAATTTGATAATTTGATTGATCTATAATAATAAAACAATTTATTCAGCCAAGTAACTTTATAATAATGACTTTCAAAACAACTGAAACATAAAATCAGATACATTTTAACGAAACTTGAGGTTTAGTTTAGGTCCTGATGGGTGAAAATGTACCTTGTGGCTTAGTACAGTTTCAGCAGCCAGTAGGGTTACAGACAATGATCTGCAATATTTCTTAAACATTTCCTGTTTGCTTTAAAACTATGTTAGTAAGGTAAACTGTCTGGGGCGTAATATCACTTAATCATTGGGTTAATCATTGTTTGTGTGTGTGTGTGTGTGTCATGGTCTCCGGCAGACACTCACACTGAAGACATTACTAATCAAATTAACCCCGCCCCTTCCTTACTCCAGCCCACACTCATATCCGGCCAATCAGAGTGGACAAAAAGAAACTTTTTCTCTTCCTGATTCAATAAAATAAAGAATCATATACAATTCTATATTAACTTAAATTTTCCATCTGAGTGGTGACAGATGTAAATTTCACATTCCGGTCATTTGTTTAGATAACATATGTTTAAACACAAGCAAATCTGATCTGGTATATGACCACATCCTCTGATAGTCTTGAGCCACTACGGGTTGTTTCCATAAGACTGTGAGACTGCACACATTAGTATCTGCTGTCCTTTCTTAATAAGCAATGGATCAAATGGATAAAGTTTGGATACTGCTTTTCTTTCAGAGTGAGTACCTGTTGTATGTATGTTGTCTAATGTTAAATCATTGTTTATATTTTGCAGTGTGTAGTGTAGTGTAAACATCTGGTTACTACTATAAAGGATGGACATTCTCAAAATTTCAACAAATGTGTACTTGAGTATGTACTATAGCTGACTACACTTGAAACAAAAGTTTACTGTTTTGTTTTACAAAATGTTTAAAGTATTTTTGAAATGCGGTAAAAATGTCAAATGGATATAATTTACAAAATGGATATAAAATAACATGGAAAAAGTAGTTTTTTTTCTGGCACTTAGCTGCCAGAATATTATCATTTTTTATGTTTTTTTACGCTGTATGGTTTCATAATGAAACTGTTGGCACAATTTAGACGTCCATATATCTCTTACATTTCAATATAAATCTGTCTATGACTAAAAGTCTTTGAGTTTGAAAAGAGTTTGTTGTGAGGGTGTGTTGAGGGTAAAGTCTAAAAAGGGTTGGGTGTTCGCCTTTATAGTAATCATTGCTTTTTTATATTCTGTGTTGATTAAATGTAAATAATCGGTAACACTGTATTTCAATAGTTCACTGGATATATTTATAAAATAAATCATGTCACCTTAACTGTAAAAAAATTAAGTAAAAAATTAAAAAGAAAATTCTGTACAATAACAGTTCCCTTTCTGTTGGTCTCTCGACGTTGTGTCGAGCCAACAGATGGGGTTCGCTCTTGAGAACCTATCGCTTCTGACTATTTTAGAAAAGGCCAATGAAATTGGTGAATGAAATTTGCATGCCGGACTCCGCCCTCGGATATCCGGGTATAAAAGGGAGAAGGCGTGCTGCATTCATTCACCTTTTGTTCTTCGGAGCCTTCACACTTGATCGACGTCGAGACTTCAAACTCTACGCCGAATTACTGCTGGAATCTTACGACATGGTGCAGCGGACTGTCCCTTCCTGCAATGACTTCCCCTGGGCGTCTCGGCAGTGCCAGAAGTGTTTTCACTAAAAGAGCAAATTTCTCCAGCGTGGCATGTCCCGCTGTTCTCGTGGGTGCAACACACTCATCGAGGAGGGGGACGGACACGATGTCTGCTTCCAGCACGCTGGGGCAGACGTTGTGGATACGTCCTGCCCGCACTGCGGGCGGTTGACGATTCAGACGTTGCGTTCACGGGTGATATGAGGATTACTGTGAGCGTTAATCCGCCAGCCACTGGCTCACAGACCGTTCCCCAGGAGACGGTCCCACCATCTTGTTCCTCAACCACGTATTCGGACACAGTGCGTGATGATGATGAGATGTCCCTTGCAGCATCGGGGGGTGACATACTGCCATCCGACTCTGATGATTCCTCGGAGCTACCTCCCTCGGGGGTCGAGCCCAGGAAGAAGCGGATGTCGAAATGTCAGCCATGCTTTCCCCGGGCCGCTGTGAGCGTTGGGTTGCAGTGCCCGCACTGCCTCTCCCGGCGCTCGCGGCTGGATACATGGTGCCTCGGGTTTGGTTGGGACCCCTCGGCATGGATGCCCTAGCGCACATCTGGCCACGGGGCAAGCAGAAGTATGCCTTCCCCCCAGTGAGCCTCATTGCACAGGTCTTGTGCATGGTCAGGGAAGAGGAACATCAAGTTGTTCTAGTTGTGCCCTATTGGCCCAACCGGACTTGGTTCATGGAGCTAAAGCTCTTGACAACAACTCCCCCCTGGCCGTTCCCCCTGACCCAGGGGAAGGGCACGTTACGGCATCCCAGGCCTGGAACTTCCATGTCTGGACGGGATGAGGAGATCCTGAGTGGCCTACCCCCTGTGGTAGTTGAGACCATCACTCAGGCTAGGGCCCCGGCCACTAGGCGGCTATACGCCCATAAGTGGCGCCTCTTCTAGTCCTGGTGCTCTTCTCGAAGAGAAGACCCGCGGAGTTGCTCGATCAGGAACGTGCTGTCCTTTCCCCACACTGGAAGTGTATGTAGCCGCCACTGCCACTCATCACGACCCAGTTGCTGGGAAGCCTCTGGGACAGCACGACCTGGTCATTAGGTTCCTAAGGGGCGCGAGAAGGCTACCGCCTCGTCCGCGCTCCGTACCCTCTTGCGACCTTGGTGGCGGGCCTCAAGAGCCCCCCCCCCCTTTGAGCCCCTCGGAGATGCCGCTATTTCTCACCTCTCGATAAAGACAGCTCTCCTGATGGCGCTCACACTCCAAGAGGGTAGGGGACCTACAAGCACCCTCCGTGTCCACAGATTGCCTAGTACTCGGGCCCAATGTTTCTCACGTTATCCTGAGATCCCGGCCCGGCTACATGCCCAAAGTTCCCACCACTCCCCCTAGAGACCAGGTGGTGAACTTGCAGGCGCTCCCCACTAGGGAGGAAGACCCAACCCCGTCCGTGTTGTGTCCAGTACGCGCACTGCGCCTCTACTTGGACGGCACGCAGAGCTTCAGAAGCTCTAAGCAGCTCTTTGTCTGTTTTGGAGGTCAGCAGAAGGGGAGGGCTGTCTCCAAACAGAGACTGGCGCACTGGATCGTGGATGCTGTCGCTACGGATGCCATCGCTAGAGCAGCCCTGCCCCCTTAGGCCGGGGAACAGTTCAGTTATTTACCACATAGCTCTAACCGGACCTAGTGCTCCAGACGTGGTAACCCCCCCCCAGTGGGCCGTTCCGTCTGATGTATCCTCATGAATGGTTCCCACCTCGGCAACCCATGACCTCCCTAGGTGGACTCCCACCTTGTGGTTAACTCCTTCAGTCCGCACATTTTCCCACGAGTTCTCCCCTGATGGTGAGACCATGTTGGTGTCTCCACTAATTCCTCCCTACGGTAGGTAATAGTCTCTGTAGAGACTCTAACACTTACTCTAACACTTTACTATGAAAAAAAAGTTTACTGACTAAGTTACTTTTGAACTACTTATTCCACTAACCCTAACATGGCTTATCAAAATAAAGTGTAACAAAATGACACAACACCGTATGATACTGTTTGAGTGTGTGTGCGTGTAAAACTAGCCTAAAAAATGTATACTTAAACCATAGGTGTCTGCATCGCTCAAACTCAGAGTTTTAATGTGGGGACTGCAGGTGCTACAATCTTCTCAGGTCCTGCAGATGAAGAGTTTGGATACAATGTACAACAGTTCAGCAACAGTCAAGGAAAATGGTAATGGTATGCATTCACACCAGAAATGTTGCTTTCAAACAGGTCCACTGGTTTTAACACTGTGGCTATGGCTGGTACACCATCATAACGCTGTGTTTAAAATGTAATAAATTAAGTTATCAGAAACAAAACTGTCATTAGAAATAAAATTTGCCTGATTGTGACAATGCAGAATACTGTATTTCTGAGTGTCAGACTAACGTATTCGAGAATCGAGACAAAGTTCGTGATCACATAAGAGGTCAAATGAAACATAAACTGTCTCAACAAATCTCAATGACTAAATCCTGCCTGTTATACCAGGAACAAATGCAGCATAAACCCTCTTTCAATGGAACAGCTGCTTTTGACATCTTTAAGTACTGTACACAAAAAAGCAACTTATGTGCTGTAGTTACGCGTCTAATGTTTTTGTTATTTCTTTGTATTTATTGCCCTTCAGGCTGCTGGTGGGTTCTCCCTGGAGTGGATACCCTCACAACAGAAAAGGAGACATCTACAAGTGTGAGATCAATAGTGCTCGCTGTGACAAACTAACCATTCAAAGTAAATCTCTTTTTATTTCATATAAAAACTTACTTATGAAAAAATACTGTTAAATAGCGTTGCATTCATTAGGAGCCTCAAGTTTCATGTAAATATTGTGGTTCATGAATTTAGTAATGTGTACAATGTATTATGGAGGACTAAACCTGCAAAAATTATAAATAAATAAATAAATGTATAAATAAATAAATATATAAACGAATAAATGTAATAATATGAAAATAAATAAAGGAATGAATGGTTTGATAAAACAAAATAATTCGTTTTAGCTATTATTGATCTTAGCTTTAACTTTTCTTTTCATTTTTTAAATTGATGTATTATTTTTTGTGTCCATTTTTTAATTATATTTAATTATTATTATTATTTATTTTTAGATTATTTTATTTATCATTTCCTTTTATTTTTACATTTATTTATTTATACGTTTATTTATTTTTATATTTATTTATTATCGCATGTATTTATTTCCACTTTTATTTATTTATTCTTGAATTTATTCTTACTTTTCTGTGTCTTGTATGATAATTAGATGGGTTGGTCTTGCCTACTATTGGTTCAGCGTAGATTGAAGCGTTTGATCGATTACTCTTGACTTGTTTTGGACTAACGTCACGTCACTCACTGATCGTTTGCTTCGTGTATAACGTTAAGTAACTATGGCGGGCGCACAATTAGCTAGAGAGTTACAGCATTTAGCCAATGAAGTCGATAACCATGCATCAAATGACTATGTGTCATTCAGATTAGATGCACTTATTGATGATTTATTACAGATTGACGGCGAGATAAATGACAAAGTTCTCCCTCGGTTGTTAGCCTCTTTGCAGCACATTCAAAGTCTGTGCGAGTCAGAGGGTGCTATGGTGGCGTTACAGTTCAACTGGTGAAAATCATAAAGCACAAAATGTAATAAGGTTTAACTACACAGATGAGCTTGTAAACCGAAGTCGCAAGCTAACGCTTTGTCAAAGTGATAGTTATAAGCAGCCTTTCGGTTAGAAAAAGCGTAAAGATTTAATGTAACATGATGTAACATAATGTAAATGAATTGAGACATAGTGAACTTAAGTCACAAGTTAACACGGTAGTAATGAGCATCGTTCTTTCACTACAGGGGCCATCAAATGGAAACCATTCCTTCTAAAAAGACGTGGTTACTAAACGGTACTCGTAAACTACATTCCATAAGAGATAAATAACACAGAGGTCACAAGTTAAGACGGGCATATTCCCTTGATTCATCCAGCTGCATATTGTTGTGTGACATCTTGATATTATTGCAAAGATCCGCAGCAGCTAGCATTGCGAAATAGCTTAGTGTAATTGTTACCGTAGTGACACGCTGCCTCGCTTTATTGTATGGGTACGAATCCCGTGTCAAATCGCTTTATTTATTTTTTCACCTCGCTTCAGCCGTTACGGGCGATCATACCAATAATTTGCAATCTTAACAAGAATGTCAAAATCATGTAACAAGAAAGTCTGTGTTTATTAGACATCTTAATATCAAGTCGTCTTGTGCTTTCAGAATCGACGAATCTGCTGAGGTCGTTCATGCACCTCTTTGGCAGAGGACCTGTAACCGGAACTTGGTCACCACCTTAGCACCCCCTGACTCGCACAGATTTTGAAGAACTTTGTCATTTATCTCGCCGTCAATCTGTAATAAATCCTCAATAAATGCATCTAATCTGAATGACACATAGTCATTTGATGCATGGTTATCGACTTCATTGGCTAAATGCTGTAACTCTCTAGCTAATTGTGCGCACGCCATAGTTACTTAACGTTATACACGAAGCAAACGATCAGTGAGTGACGTGACGTTAGTCCAAAACAAGTCAAGAGTAATCGATCAAACGCTTCAATCTACGCTGAACCAATAGTAGGCAAGACCAACCCATCTAATTATCATACAAGACACAGAAAAGTAAGAATAAATACAAGAATAAATAAATAAAAGTGGAAATAAATACATGCGATAATAAATAAATATAAAAATAAATAAACGTATAAATAAATAAATGTAAAAATAAAAGGAAATGATAAATAAAATAATCTAAAAATAAAAAATAATAATAATTAAAAATAATTAAAAATGGACACAAAAAATAATAAATCAATTTAAAAAATGAAAAGAAAAGTTAAAGCTAAGATCAATAATAGCTAAAACGAATTATTTTGTTTTATCAAACCATTCATTCCTTTATTTATTTTCATATTATTACATTTATTCGTTTATATATTTATTTATTTATACATTTATTTATTTATTTATAATTTTTGCAGGTTTAGTCCTCCATAATGTATCACACCAATCGACAAAATCAAAGCACCATGAAACTGACTATTCTATTTTAAAGTGGTTGGATTTTTGCTCATCTGTTGACAGTCTTTGTCTCTTTGCAGACTCTTTCAGCATAGATGGTGTGCAGAGTATAAACATCAACATGAGTCTGGGCCTGACCTTCACCCCAATAACTAAAGGAAACGCATTTATGGTAGGACGGAAACTGTAGCAGTCTTTGCGCTTACCGAAAGTATACTTTGCATGCCATTTTTCTACAGGCCAAATTGTGGAAGTAGGTGTGAAAAAGACCGCAAGTGCATGTTCAACATTTGATAACGTCACGGGGCAGGAAGGAGCAGATGATGTCTCGAGTCAGAAAGCTTCTAAACATGATGAATGATGGTATTTTTAGACCTATGCAGTCTTGCAAACTAGTAGCAATGTGCAATTTCCTACATTGTTTCTCTAATACAGTCTACTTGATGTAGAAACAAGTGAGTAAATTCAGATATTTTGAACACCATTTATTCACCCTCATGTCATTCAACACCTATGACACTTTCTTCTGTGGAACACAAAAGATGATTTTTTTTGTGAAATGTCTCAGTGGTATAGTGTCCATTAGGGATGTAGCAATATTACCGCAATAGCAAAATTGTCTCAATATTATCGTGGTCACATGACTATATGAAACGATGGGTCTTCCGGGCCTAACATAGAGAATGTTAGAAAAAATAATAGATGCTACCTTTGGCAAGGTCAATCTGGGGCATTTGTTTTATTTTATAAAAGGGATTTTTAGGTCATTTGACCCATCTCATACCATAACACAAACCTCTAAGCAACAGTTATGAGTAGAGGATAAAGAAAAGAGGATGTTTACGGCACGTTTCCAAGTCATCATTTGTCATTTTAAATATTGCAATAAACATCGTACCATGGACGTTATACCGAGGTATTATCATACAGTGAGATTTTGATATGGTTACATCCCTAGTGTCCATACAATGGATGTCAATGGGAGTCAAAGTTGTTTGGTTACCAACATTCTTCAAAATATCTTCTTTTCATTTTTGGGTGAACTGTCCATTTAAAACGTGTGTTATGTGACAGTTTTACAAAAATACTGTCAACAAATGAGTAGATTAAGTATCGTGTCATGTGTTTTTCAGACATGTGGTCCTCTGTGGGCTCAGAGATGTGGCAGTCAATACTTTTACCCAGGAATCTGTGCTGAAGTGAACTCACAGTTTTCTCCTCAGCCGGCCTTCTCACCAGCCATTCAGAGTAAAACCACACTTTAAACAGCTCTTTTATAATTTTGAGAAGCTTACAAAATACTTTTCATAATACTTTGAATTAATTTCTCTTTCAGCGTGTGGTGGGCCAATGGATGTTGCCATTGTTTTGGACGGATCAAACAGTATTTACCCTTGGACTGAAGTCAGAAATTTTCTCATAAAACTTTTGGAGAACCTTAATATCGGACCAGATCAAACTCGTGTGAGTTCTGTAATCCTGACCTGTTTTGAAATAGTTGTCTTTCATGACCTGATTTCATTTGTATGTCGTTTATAGGTCAGCATTATGCAGTATTCCGAAAATGTGACCCCATACTACAAATTTAGCTCTGACCAAAACAAAAACAAAGTTATTTCTATTGCATCCGATATCAAACAGAAAACCGGGCAAGAAACAAACACTTTCGCCGCAATTGACAATGTCAGGTACACTATTGCCTTCGATGTCTAAAAGCAGCCTGATTTTAATTGTATTTTAGCTAATATTTAATATTTGTGTTTTCAGAAGAGAGGCTTTTCGCCCAGAAAATGGTGGCCGTCCAGATGCCTCTAAGGTGATGGTAGTAGTTACAGATGGAGAATCTTTCGATGGTGTAAGAGGTCAAGAAGTCATTGACAGGTGTAAAAAGGATGGCATCATTCGCTTTGGCATTGCTGTGAGTATGAGTGAACACAAACTATATTCTTTTGAATTCAAATACTCAGTTTTAGTATTATTACTGATGTAAATGCATCAGTCTTTTTAAAAGGCGTATTCAAATAATTTTCTTCATAAAAATAATATAAAGCGTTCTACTAACCACACTCTTAAAAAAAGGTGCTTCAAAAGGTTCTTCGACGAACCTTTTGGTTCCATAAAGAACCTTTAACATCTGAAGAACCTTTTCGTTTCACAAAAGGTTCTTTATGGCGAAAAAAAGTTCTTCAGATTATAAAAAAGTAAGTAAGAGATGGTTCTTTAAAGAACCTTTGACTGAATGGTTCTTTGTGGAACCAAAAATGGTTCTTCTACGGCATCGCTGTGAAGAACCTTTTAAGCACCTTTATTTTTATGAGTGCACAGCAAGTAAACACAGTTTATAATTTGCCATAATATTCTCATCTATGAATTCATGCAGATTCTCAAAGCAAGTGCCGATATTCAGAAATTCGTCAAGGAGATTGAATTGATCGCTAGCGCCCCTACAGAAAACCATATGTTCAATGTGTCATCGGAGCAAGCGCTTATCAATATCGTAGGAACTCTTGGGGACAGAATATTTAACATTGAAGGTAAACATTCATCTTGTATCCCAGAATGCAATGGGATATACAGTATATCGTGGTTCTTACATTGCTTTGAAAAAGAGATTGTTTCGAATATGGTTATATAATATACTTTCCTATCTTCTTTTTTATTTGAGGCACCAGCCAAGGAGAAGATTTCCAGATGGAAATGTCCCAAGTTGGATTCAGTGCACACCAGACCAATAAGAAGGTGCCCATGACTGATATTGTGTATAGTGTCTCTGAATCTGTTGATTCAACATCGAAAAAATCCTAGTAACACATAATTCAAAACAAATGAAATGCTTGACCATATCCTACAGAACGTGATCATGTTGGGTGCCGTTGGAGCATATGGTTGGAGCGGAACTGTTGTCCATCAGATTGCTCAGAAATCACACATTTTCCCTAAAAAGGCTTTTGAGGACGTTCTGAAGGATAGAAACCACAGTTCATTGCTCGGTGAGGAAAATAGGCCAGTCTTATCTATAAAATAGAGTTAATAGTCTTTAACGTTTTCGTCCACGAAAGCATCATAGCAGGATATATGGTGGACTATAAATGTGTCATTATACTTGCAGATTTAAAAACTTTTATCTAAAGCAATTTACAGTTCATTCAGATGTACATTTATCTATAGTATGTGTGTACTAGGGCTGTCACGATATAGGCTTCTTACTTCACAATTATTGATGCCAAATTACTTGTATAGCGCTATTATCGCGGTATCTATTTAAATGAACAAATAATGCTATCAGTCTATTTAATATTAAATAGCTTTCATGTAGCTCAGTGGTAAGAGCATGGAGCTTACAACGCCAAGGTAGTGGGTTCGATCTCAGGGGTTTGCACATACTTAGAAACAAAATGTATAGGATAATCCAAAGTAAGTCGCTTTGGATAAAAGCGTCTGTCAAATGCATAAATGTGTTTATTTTGTGATTTTTCTTTTGGTCAACAAATTACACAAAAAAATTGATTACATGGATTAGAGAGAGAGAGAGAGTTTGTAACTATTGTGGCTCTTACGGTTTCAAACAGGCGCTGAATTATTTACGACATTTACGATGTACTGTATATGTAAAATTAACACGATATCGATAGTCATGGTTTTTAATATCACGGTTCTTGACAAAATAGTGTATGTTGTGACACCCCTAGTCTGTAACCTGGAAATAAAATCCACGACCTTGGTTCTGTTAACACCTTGTTTGACCAGTTGAGCAATGGGAACAACACACCTTGCCAACACTCTTAAAACAGCAACATGTGCTTCTTGGTCATTTCATTTTGATTAATTTCCTCGGCTGTCTGTTCAGGTTACTCTGTCAGCACTCTAACAGACGGATCTTCTGAGTTTTATGTGGCTGGTGCTCCTCGTGCCGTTCATAGAGGACAAGTTGTAGTTTACACCATTGACAAGAAACAGCCGGTTGTCGTAGATTCACAGAAAGGATATCAGGTACGCTCGGTTTTCTGTTTACTTATTTCCTGAAATCACTTAATGTCGACCTCAGTATAAGTTGGTGGTATTTGGGGGAGGAGTCTCATCTAGGTAGCCTTTTATTGGACAAAAATGTTGATACGACTAAGTGCAGGATGAGTCATCAATATTTGTTCTGTTTTCTTGGAAATTTAAAATTTGTACAATTATATATTTGTCAACTTTTAGGAGTAAACTGGCATATAAAATACACCAAAGCTAATTGACACATCCATAAAAGTGTTTGATGTCATGGTGTTTTAAACTTTGAAATATTGGTTTTACTATACAGATTTTATTAGACGGTGTTGTAGGGTAATATGTATTTGACATGCGTGTGGTTTGTAGATCGGGTCTTATTTCGGCAGTGTTCTCTGTCCTGTTGATGTGGATGCTGATGGTGTGACTGATGTGCTGCTGGTTGGAGCTCCAATGTACATGAGTGAAGAGAAGTTTGAAACAGGGAGAGTTAACATCTTCTCTATTACTAAGGTGATATACAGTAGATATACTGTCCATACATCAATAACTCAATAGCAATTTCAACATGAAACATATCTTGAATCAAATGAAATTTCTACAATTCTATTTTTATCCTCAGGGCACCTTAAGCAGCCAGGGCACTTTAGAGGGTTCCTCCCCATTGCAGAAAGCTCGGTTTGGAATGGCCATCACTTCTGTCCCAGATCTGAAACTGGACGGCTTCGGTGATGTGGTGGTCGGAGCTCCTCTGGAAGACAACGGCCACGGAGCCATTTACATTTACTATGGAGATCAAAAAAACATCAGAAAGCAAAGCTCACAGGTAGAATGCACTGTTGATGAATGACGTTGCATGACATGTGGGTCAGTTTCAGCAGAGATGGAATACTGAATACTAAAACTGAATTTACATTTTAACCAGTTGTGTTAATGTTCTTCAGAAAATACTTGGATCCAAACTAGACCAAAATCTTAGGCTCTTTGGACGTTCATTACATAGCCGTGGAGATATGAACGGTGACACAATCCCTGATATTTCAGTGGGAGGATATGGGATGGCAGTGCAGCTCTGGTAAGGGTCTCTGTGTGTATTTAAAGATCTCGTAAATGAATGGTTTGGAATTGCAATGTTGACTGTATTTCTGATCTCAGGTCAAAGGCAGTGGCGTCTGTCACGACAACGGTCTCCTTCAACCTTGAGAAGATCAGCATTCTGAGCAAACCCTGTCTGTTTGGTGGAAAGAGGGTTTCTTGTTTGATTGCTAAGGTCTGTTTCACGGCAACGTTCAAACCCACAGAAGCAGGTCCAGTAAGTAAGTAAGCCTCCTATATCTTTACGTAGTGATCAATTTCCAAATTCTCAACTCAAACATTAAAGGATTAATATGTGTTCAATATGGATGAAGGACACATACTCCATTCTGATGTATTTCCGAGCGAAACGGAAAATCAAAGGAGAAAAATAGTGGGCGTGGCTTGGGTTTTCCACTGCAAATTGTTCTCACCACACACCCCTGTTTGCGACTGCTTTCCTGTTCCCCCTGTGTCTGGTCTGTTTACGATCGCGTTCAGGGGGGTATCCCCCGTTTGCGATTGTGTTCTGGTTCCCCCGGTATGTTTGCAATCGTGTTCCGGAGGCTGCTACATGAGCGTCCCACCGGGAAAACTCTTGGTCCAGTCCACACCTTAGTTCTTGTTCTGGTGACACAAAATAATACTACTGTAGCTAGACATACTTTTAACTTGCTAGTTAATGTAAATGACTAGTTATTTTTTTGCTTGTTATCAGAAATAATCTACAGGGACTCTGTTCTTTGCAGAGGTCTACACTCTTAAAAATAAAGGTGCTTAAAAGGTTCTTCACAGCGATGCCATAGAAGAACCATTTCTGGCTCCACAAAGAAGCATTCAGTCAAAGGTTCTTTAAAGAAACATCTCTTTCTTGCCTTTTTATAATCTGAAGAACCTTTTTTCGCCATAAAGAACCTTTTGTGAAACGGTAAAGTTCTTCGGATGTTTCAGTTTCTTAATGGAACCATTTTGACAAAAAAAGGTTCTTCTATGGCATCATGAAGCACCTTTATTTTTAAGAGTGAACCGGAATTTAAGTTTGGGCCAAAAAAGGTGCATGCACTGTAACATTTATGTTCTTGCCGGTAAAGCCGTCTATAGAATATGAGGGCCATTCATTAAAAAAAAATAAAACCACGGATAAATGATTTGCCGTATGCCATAAAAATAAGATTGGTCATTGTTTTATTTCATAGTGACTATAAACTCACTCAAATAGTCCAACAAGTCATGAGATAACTCCTAAACTTGCATATTTTCTTTCTTGGTCGAAACAGATATCAAGTACAATCTGACTCTGGATGCTGACCTGCAATCATCTAGAGCTGTCTCAAGAGCTCAGTTTGATAACTCAGAGCGTGTTACCCAGAACACCGTTAGTGTTTCTAAAACAGAAACGTGTATCGATCATAACGTCAATGTGCAGGTTAGTATTGTGCATTTATAAGATATCTGTCTATATTTATAGCTGTTTAGAATACACATTTATAATATGCTCTATTATAATACATACATTATTATCAATAAATTATTTATAATATCTGTCTTTTAAATTTAATATGTCCACAGGACACTCCTGATTTTGTCAGTGCAATTGCATTGCGGGTAGACATCAGTCCACAGAATCCAGATACCGGCCCTGTCCTGGATGCATTCCACCCTAAAGCGTGGGAATTTTTTGTAAGATTTTACCAAATTTAGTTAAATTATATTTCATTTTAAGTATGTACACTTTGCTAAAATGTTCTCTTTGCTTAGATCCTTTTTGTAACAGATTGTGGCTCTGATGACAAATGTACTAGTGACCTGAAGCTGACTGTGAAAGCTGATGACGTTCCAAGGTGACTTTAAAATATCATTTAAAGGCACACAGGTTGTCTTCTTCAAACAGTTCAAATTGATAACTTAATCAAATCTAGCTATGAAAATCCTAAATAGTCAGACAAAAGTTGTTTTACAGGATGTCTAAGTCCTTAAAGCTGTTGTGCTATATTTCTTGTAACAGACTTTAAAGATTTTATTGAAAAAATACTTTAACTACTAAATGATGACATATATTTTGGACCATCCCTTTAAGAGTTGAGATCAAAAAACAAAAGAGAAATACCCTATTACTACCTGGGACATGCGCCCAGCCCGGCCTCGGAGCTCCGGCACGACTGCCCTGGAGCTCTTCATCCAGGCGACCCGGCTCCCCGGTCGTGTCCGACCGGGGTTCACCCAGCCCGGCCCCACTCCTCCGGGTGCGACTGCCCTGGAGATACCTGGCGCACCGTCTGGTCCCTGTGCACCCGCGCTTAACATAGATGCAATATGTTATCCTGAAATTTAGACTCTGCCCAGTCTTGTGTGTTGTTATTTTTAGAAGTTTAAAGACCTGTTTTTGTATTTTGCAGTTCATCCTCACTGCTAGTGAGCCAGCAGAGAAGAAGACTCTCTTTCACTGTGACTGTATTAAACAAAAAAGAAAATGCTTACAATACAAGATTATCTGCAGACTTTTCCAGTAACCTGTTCTATGCCTCTTTCACACCACCTGTATGTGCATCATTTTCACATATATGTTATCAGTTTAAATCACCATTTATATACAGACGTAAATCTTATTTGTGAATCATGCTTGTATCTCTAGAATGACAACACAGAAGTGAAATGCACGTCAAAAGCAAATTCACTTGACTGCCAAGTTGGTTATCCAACCCTGACAACAGGGCAAACAGTAAGTGTGTGTGTGTGTGTGCGTGTGTGCGTGCGTGCGTGCGTGCGTGCGTGCGTGCGTCTTCACAAATATCTTAAAAATGTTTTGCCTTTAAATATATTATAACAGCTACATAATAATATATGACAACAGCTAGGTTTAAGATAGGTATAGTAAACATTTTAGAGAGTAAATAAATCTTGTAATGTATGTGCGTGTGTGTGTTTGTTTCTCAGGTATCATTTAAGATCAGCTTTGACTTTAACCTGAATCAACTACAGAAAAATGCTGTTGTGAATTTTGAAGCACACAGGTACAGAATACTGTTGCTTTAACACATTACTGCTTTTAATTTTGTGATGTTACGTATGTGTTTTATGAATAATCATGAATAATACTCTACAGTGACAGTGAGGAGGAAATGACATCAGATAACAAGGTCTCTGTCATCACCCCAATCCAATATGACTCTGAAATCCTACTCACCAGGTCAGAGGTCAAATCTGTATCTCTAAAAATCAGTAATTCTGCCAATGATGCAGATTGTGTTGTTATATAGGCCTATTTCCTGTCCTGTTATACTTAATGCAAGTTAAACATATAGAAAAACGTCTCGGTTACGAATGTAACCTCCGTTCCCTGATGGAGGGAACGAGATGTTGTGTTGAGAGACAGACTGGGGTTGATCTTGAGAACCTATCATCTCCAAGAGGAATTTAAAACACCAATGGGCTTGGCGAATGGCACACGCACACCAGTCCCCGCCCCGTGCATACGGGTATAAAAGGGAGGTGGCGGCGGCCATTCACTCATCTATTTGGGCTGAGGAACCTGAGAGACATCTCCGGTTGCTGCAGCGGGTCGGCGAAGCGTTGTGGCATGAAGACACAACGTCTCATTCCCTCCATCAGGGAATGGAGGTTACAGTCATAACCGAGATGTTCCCCTTCAGTCGACGTTGTGTTGAGAGACAGATTGGGGACCTATCTTTACACGCCACAGCGCTGAGCCTTATCACGACCTCCAGCGGAGCGACACTGACTGGACTAGCGAGTCACAAGTGAGCTCTACTGCGAGACGTAATCTTCCAGTGGGATCAGTACTTAGTAGCCTACTGAGAGGCTCGTACCGACGGCCGCACGGACGGTGGCTTTCATCTCTATTAGTGAGACGCCGCCCGGCACCATGAGGAACACTGGGGAAACACTGCTATCCTTATCGAAGAGCGTGAGGCCACATCCTGCCCCAAGGGGAGGTTACATGTGGAGACACCAACATGGTCTCACCTGTGGGGTGAACTACATGCGAAAAAATGCGCCAGCCCGAGTAGGGGGGACACAACCCAGGTGGGGTAACCCAACGGAGGGGAGGTCACAGGTTCGCCGACAGGGGAACCAAAAGTGAGGAAATCAACATATGGGACGACCCTGCAGGGGAGTCACTACGTATGGGGCAACAGTCTGAGTATAGGGGTCCACCTGAGCAGGGGTGACTCTACCAGTACTGGACTTGGTTCCAACAGACCGCTTCGCCCTTCGTCTGTTACCACAATTTCCAATGCTTAGTGATGGATGGAATGCCTGTACTTCGCCCTAAGGGGGGGAAGTAGGGAGGTTAGAATAGCGTGCTAGACTCGCCCAGGGAGGGGGAGAAGGTGCTTTCGTAGGCGTACGCCCAACCCAGTTGCCGGCCTCACACGCCGGTGGCGTGTAAGACATGGGCTGACACTGGTTCCACGCGGAGGTTGTTAAACCTCGCGAAGGTACTGGGCGTAGCCCAACCCGCAGCACTACATATGTCTGCCAGAGAGGTGCCCTGCGCCAGTGCCCACGAGGAGGCCATACCCAGGGTGGAGTGGGCTCTCACTGCAAGCGGACACGGGCGATCTTGGGACCGGTATGCCAAAGTAATGGCATCCACGATCCAGTGTGCCAATCTCTTTTTGGAGACAGCCCTCTCTTGGTGCTGTCCCCCAAAACAGACAGAGCTGCTGAATCCCCAATCACCCCCGCCGCTAGCCGAAGCAGTCGACCTCGCCGAAGCGGCAGTCGAACTCGCTCGGGAAGCAGACAGGGTTGAGGCTACATTCCAGAGAACGTAGCCAACCATGACCACAACACCTTAATCGACGAGCCCTGCCACTGCATGCTGGAACCCCAACATGCAATACAGGTGTAGTGCCTGTCAGACTTGGGGATGAGTCTGTCATACCCAAGAACACAGCTGCGAGACATGCCCGAAGACAGCGCAGACTGTGAGAGGAAATTTGCTCTTTTAGAAATATCTGCGGCTCGCTGCCGAGAGGCCCAGGGGAAGTCCGCTACAGAGAGGGAGAAATCCGCTGCTTCGCGTCGTAAATCTAGCAGTCTGGAAGGAGAATTCTCGGAGAGAAGAATCGCTTGACATGTACCATCATGCAGGTTCCGAAGAACAAATGATGAGTGAATGGCTGCTGCCACCTCCTTTTTATACCCTTATGCACGGGCGGGGACTGGCGTGCGTGTGCCATTCGCCAAGCCCATTGGCGTTTTAAATTCCTCTCGGAGATGATAGGTTCTCAAGATCAAACCCCAGTCTGTCTCTCAACACAACGTCGAGAGACCGACTGAAGGGGAAAATCAATTATTATTGGTCATAATGGTTTTATCACAGTGTAGTAACCATGTTTTCTGGCAGATTGACAACTATTTGTATTACTATAGTTTTGCTAGACATATCAAGGTAAAACTATGTTTTTCCTGGTAACACCATAGTAAATTTGTGGTTACTGTGGGTTTTACTACAAATAAAACAAACAAAAAAACAATTATGCAAGCCTGAATATTGACATACCTACATGCATTGAAAATGAGCTGCTGCAACACAACAAATCCACTCAGAACAATTTACCAACCCTGTAGCAACCCTCCAGCAACATATTATTAGAGTTTGGCCAAAAATGTAGTAATGTTGTTATTCTCTTTGTTCTCTTTTTATTTTAACAGAGACATGAACTTGGATTTTTGTGTGGTTGGCGCAGAAGATCAAGTCAAAAATACAGTCTCTGATTTTGATGACATCGGCCCACAATTTGACATATTATTACAAGTGAGTAAACTCTAAACTATATACTGTATATTTAACTTATATATAACACTTACAGTGAGGGAAATAATTATTTGATCCCCTGCTGATTTTGTAAGTTTGCCTGCTTACAAAGAAATGAAGGGTCTATAATTTTTATGGTGGGTTTATTTTAACTGATAGACACAGAATATTAAAAAAAATCAGGGGAAATTTTTTTATATAAAGGTTCAGTCAGTGAAATAAGTATTTGATCCCCTACCAACTAGCAAGAATTCTGGCTCCACAGATTGGTTATGTGCCTATATGGACCACAGATTAGTCCTGTCACTTTAAGAAAGTACTCCTAAATCAGCTTGTTATGTATATAAAAGATGCCTGCCAACAGAATCTGTATCTTCCATTCAACCTCTCCACCACCATTGTCCAGACCAAACAGGTTTTAAAGGATGTCAGGGACAAGATTGTAGACCTGCACAAACCTTGAATAGGCTACAGACAGAAGCTTGGTGAGAAGGAGACAACTGTTGGTGCAATTATTTGGAAATAGAAGAAATACAAAATAACTATCAAATGCCCTTGGTCTGGAGCTCCCTGCAAGATTTCCCCAATGGAGTAAAGATGATCATGAGAAATGTTAAAGATCAGCCCAGAACTACACGGAAGAAGCTTGTTAATGATTTCAAGACAATTGGGACCACAGTTAGCAAGCAAACCATTGGTAACACGCTATGCCACAATAGATTGAAATCCTGAAGCACCCGCAAGGTCCTCCTGCCCAAGAAGGCGCGCCTGGCTCGTCTGAAGTTTGACAATGAACATCAAAATGATTCAGAAAAGGCTTTGGCGAAAGTGCTGGCACTGCTGTGAGACCAAAATGGACTCCTGTGTTTGGAGGGAGAGAAATGCTGACTATGACCCCAAGAACACCATCCCTACAGAGAAGAACAGTGTTGGAAACATTATGCTTTAGGGCTTTTTATCTCTGCTACGGGTACAGGATGACTTCACCGAGTTGAGGGGCTGAGGGACAGGCCCATGTATCATAAAATCTTGGACGAGAACCTCCTCCCCTTAACTAGATCACTGAAGATGGGTCGTGGATGAGCATTTAACATGACAAAGACCCAAAACATATTGCCAAGACAACCAAAGAGTGACTTAAGGAGAAGCACATTAAATGTCCTAGCCAGTCTCAAGACCAGGGGTCGGCAAGTAATTTGGCATCGGGACAAAAAAACTAATTTTTAGCCCGCTAGATGGCGGGCAAGGACATAGTCAAAGGATAATTTAAGGAATTAATTGATGAAAAATGCAACTACAATAGCCTACTTTTAAATATATAGTTATTATATATAATTACAAAATAGTTATATCATTATTTAACGTAGCCTATTTTTTACACACTACTTACGTACTAAACTGCATTTTTTCCCCCTGCTGGGGGTACGCCATTACGTCGTGTGCAGAGTTAACATTTAAGCTAGCTAGATGGTGAGAGAAAATGGCACTATCAAAGAGTCTAAAGATGAAAGTTGACAGCGAAAATAAGACATACAAAGAGGAATGGAAAGACAACTATGCATTCGTAGTTTTGTGAATGCAAAGCCGGTGTATCTTATATGCAAAGAAGTTGTTGATGTTTGCAAAGAATATAATATTAGACGGCACTACGAGACGAAGCATGGCACCTTCAAAAAAAAAGGGAAGCTGAATTGAATTTGTTATTGTTCACGTGTGGGTGCTGAGCACAGCATGTGAGCTCAATATTTCGCTCAGTGAATGTGCGCTTCGCTCAGTCGCTCACAGACCAAAGAAAACACTCCGCTCACATTACGCTCACGCTCACCTGTAAACCAAATCCCGCTCAGATCCCGCTCTGACATAAAATGTGTCTAGTAAGCCTAATTGTTTTCAGTTTATAACAAACGTCTTGAATAAATGTCTCAGTCTAAGTAGTAGGCTGAAAAAGAGCAGTTATGTTTCATGTTTTCATACATTCTGTGACATTACAGCCAATATTTTTTGTCATTTTTTATTTAAAGAGTGCCTAAAATAACTGTATAATAATTGATAAAGTAAATTTGATTTTCGTTACTTTATTTCCGTGAACATAGCTGCCATAGTGCAACATTCAAAATAAACGCACAAAAGATGAAATGCACTATGGACACCTTTATTATTACTGGGGTTAATAAAAGAAACAGGCTCTAAAGAAAAATAGACCAAAACAAGGGGAAATGCGGTCTTAAAACGTCAAACCTTAATCGTTACAGCATTTTAGTATGTGCTTTTAGAAACTTGGACAAAGTAGTTGCGTCTTCGAAGGCTGCATGCGTATGGGATTACATTTGTGTCAATAAAAATGAACGCAAACTTAAAAAAACGAACAAAAATATACAAGGAGAAAGAAAAAAAAACACTTTGATAATGAAANAAAAAAAAAGGGAAGCTGAATTGAATTTGTTATTGTTCACGTGTGGGTGCTGAGCACAGCATGTGAGCTCAATATTTCGCTCAGTGAATGTGCGCTTCGCTCAGTCGCTCACAGACCAAAGAAAACACTCCGCTCACATTACGCTCACGCTCACCTGTAAACCAAATCCCGCTCAGATCCCGCTCTGACATAAAATGTGTCTAGTAAGCCTAATTGTTTTCAGTTTATAACAAACGTCTTGAATAAATGTCTCAGTCTAAGTAGTAGGCTGAAAAAGAGCAGTTATGTTTCATGTTTTCATACATTCTGTGACATTACAGCCAATATTTTTTGTCATTTTTTATTTAAAGAGTGCCTAAAATAACTGTATAATAATTGATAAAGTAAATTTGATTTTCGTTACTTTATTTCCGTGAACATAGCTGCCATAGTGCAACATTCAAAATAAACGCACAAAAGATGAAATGCACTATGGACACCTTTATTATTACTGGGGTTAATAAAAGAAACAGGCTCTAAAGAAAAATAGACCAAAACAAGGGGAAATGCGGTCTTAAAACGTCAAACCTTAATCGTTACAGCATTTTAGTATGTGCTTTTAGAAACTTGGACAAAGTAGTTGCGTCTTCGAAGGCTGCATGCGTATGGGATTACATTTGTGTCAATAAAAATGAACGCAAACTTAAAAAAACGAACAAAAATATACAAGGAGAAAGAAAAAAAAACACTTTGATAATGAAAACAATAAACTCAATTGCAAGAATGTGACATGATTTTCAAATAAACTATTTTTCTTAACAATTTTCTAAGTTTTGTTTTTGCAAATAATAGTTTTGAATTCGCTGCTAGATTTTTCATTTGCGCTTTCCGAGTTTTCATTTACGCTTCTCAAGTTTTCGTTCGCCTTTCTGGCACAAATCTCACGTGTAGGCGGGATTTATGGCCCCTTTACGCTGATTGGCTAGTGAGTTTTTGATTGATAGCTCCCTGACAAGGAAGTCGACACTGAAGACAGTACAGTGCAACGAATCTTAGAGAACGATCTGCATGCTGTTATCTTTATTGTTTGTATTTAAAACTACTTTCTTATTTAGTTAGTATATTAGTAATTGGTATTTGAAGTTGGTAAGTCATGCGCGGTGTGGATTCAAGCGTCTTCCTCATCATTGTCCTCCTCAGCCTCAGGTAAATTTATGTAATTCAGATAATAAAGAAAATCACCAAAAGTTTTATTTCTGTACAGTAGCAATTCTGTCTTTACTAAGCGCGTTCATTTTGTATTTTATATTTGTTGTCGGTTATTATTTTATGGACGATTAAGATTATTTTCTTAAAAAGGAACAAACAACTTGCATTATAACATCCAATAAAGACATGTTACAGATTATTGGGTTGTGAGAAATTAACGTGCTAAATGAAAACATTGCTGCATAGTTACTGTACAGAGAAACTTTTAGCGATTTTATTATCTCGGTTACATAAATGTACCTGAGGGTGACTTGTGTCCAGCGGAGGAGGAGGATGACGATGTCGCTCTTGCATACAGTCTCCTTTTTGAGAATTAAGTCCACTTATAAGTCAAGTACTGTATCTTTCTTTTTAAACTCAGGTGAATGTACAGTATTATACCCCTTTCTTAACATTCACAGAAAGTACACCTCATAAAACACTACCAATACATTCAAATGACATTTATGTTTTTTAAACGCTACAACAAAACAAATTCATAAGGTGACACAATTAGAGGCCTTTAGAATGTTTTATTAATTTAGTCTGCCTCTTGCAAACAACAATTTCATTATGTATTTACACACCTACATAAACAGGTTAAAGAAAAGCAGAAGAGAGACTTCTTAAAATATAAACAAACATTTAAAGATAGAAACAATACATAAAATGCCACCACGATTAAAATATATACATTTTAAAATTATAAATATGAACTGGAAGCATAACACTTTATTGTATATCTCCTCAAAACTCACTAGGCATCTCGTTTTCCTGATATCATTGTAATTATAAATTATAGACTTCTGTCTTGATGGCCTCTAAACCCACGTAAAGTTGCTTGTGAATATGGCTAACGTTAGCTATCCTGTATTTGCTCGGCTTGTTGTTAAGGCGTGATAGAGCCTGGAAGCGTGTCCTACTTTTAAGTGCGTGAAAGTTGGCAACCCTGCTAATATACTAACAAAATAAGAAAGTAATTCAAGTACAAACACTAAAACAATACAATACAGAAAACCCCAAGCAGATTGCTCTCTAATCCACTGCACTGTCTTCAGTATCGACTTCCTGGTCAGGGAGCTGTCAATCCAAATCTCACTAACCAATGAGAGTAAAGTGGCCATAAATCAGTGCCAGAAAGGCGAACGAAAACTTGAGAATCGTAAACGAAAAGCGCAAATGAAAAATCTAGCAGCGAATTCAAAACTATTATTTGCAAAAACGAAACTTAGAAAATTGTTAAGAAAAATAGCAGTTTATTTGAAAATCATGTCACATTCTTGCAATTGAGTTTATTGTTTTCATTATCAATGTGGTTTTTTTCTTTCTTTCTCATTGCATATTTTTGTTCGTTTTTTTAAAGTTTGCGTTCATTTTTATTGACATAAAAGTAATCCCATACATGCGTCCTCCGGAGATGTCACATTTGTCATCGAGGTTTATTCAGGTTTTATTTCAGAAAAGCGACAAAAAGCGGTAAGTGACACAATCTCTTAAGATAGAGAAATATAAATGTTATAATGTTTTTTTTAACTGAAATGACTGAGCCTGTATCAAACCTCTTGTCGCCCGCCCAAATGGACGAGGCGTTTGTAGTTGACGCGCATGCCGTTGCCATTGTGATATTATTCAGACTTCAGGCTAATGCTGTGTACATGGTGGGACAATATTCAAGCAGCAAAAAAGTAAATCACCAAGAGGGCTGAGCGAGCGACTCTGAGCGTATTGAGCGAGCGGAACGGAATTTGGCGCTCTCTGCTCCGCAAGAAATAACAAGCGTCTTCCTCATCATTGTCCTCCTCAGCCTCAGGTAAATTTATGTAATTCAGATAATAAAGAAAATCACCAAAAGTTTTATTTCTGTACAGTAGCAATTCTGTCTTTACTAAGCGCGTTCATTTTGTATTTTATATTTGTTGTCGGTTATTATTTTATGGACGATTAAGATTATTTTCTTAAAAAGGAACAAACAACTTGCATTATAACATCCAATAAAGACATGTTACAGATTATTGGGTTGTGAGAAATTAACGTGCTAAATGAAAACATTGCTGCATAGTTACTGTACAGAGAAACTTTTAGCGATTTTATTATCTCGGTTACATAAATGTACCTGAGGGTGACTTGTGTCCAGCGGAGGAGGAGGATGACGATGTCGCTCTTGCATACAGTCTCCTTTTTGAGAATTAAGTCCACTTATAAGTCAAGTACTGTATCTTTCTTTTTAAACTCAGGTGAATGTACAGTATTATACCCCTTTCTTAACATTCACAGAAAGTACACCTCATAAAACACTACCAATACATTCAAATGACATTTATGTTTTTTAAACGCTACAACAAAACAAATTCATAAGGTGACACAATTAGAGGCCTTTAGAATGTTTTATTAATTTAGTCTGCCTCTTGCAAACAACAATTTCATTATGTATTTACACACCTACATAAACAGGTTAAAGAAAAGCAGAAGAGAGACTTCTTAAAATATAAACAAACATTTAAAGATAGAAACAATACATAAAATGCCACCACGATTAAAATATATACATTTTAAAATTATAAATATGAACTGGAAGCATAACACTTTATTGTATATCTCCTCAAAACTCACTAGGCATCTCGTTTTCCTGATATCATTGTAATTATAAATTATAGACTTCTGTCTTGATGGCCTCTAAACCCACGTAAAGTTGCTTGTGAATATGGCTAACGTTAGCTATCCTGTATTTGCTCGGCTTGTTGTTAAGGCGTGATAGAGCCTGGAAGCGTGTCCTACTTTTAAGTGCGTGAAAGTTGGCAACCCTGCTAATATACTAACAAAATAAGAAAGTAATTCAAGTACAAACACTAAAACAATACAATACAGAAAACCCCAAGCAGATTGCTCTCTAATCCACTGCACTGTCTTCAGTATCGACTTCCTGGTCAGGGAGCTGTCAATCCAAATCTCACTAACCAATGAGAGTAAAGTGGCCATAAATCAGTGCCAGAAAGGCGAACGAAAACTTGAGAATCGTAAACGAAAAGCGCAAATGAAAAATCTAGCAGCGAATTCAAAACTATTATTTGCAAAAACGAAACTTAGAAAATTGTTAAGAAAAATAGCAGTTTATTTGAAAATCATGTCACATTCTTGCAATTGAGTTTATTGTTTTCATTATCAATGTGGTTTTTTTCTTTCTTTCTCATTGCATATTTTTGTTCGTTTTTTTAAAGTTTGCGTTCATTTTTATTGACATAAAAGTAATCCCATACATGCGTCCTCCGGAGATGTCACATTTGTCATCGAGGTTTATTCAGGTTTTATTTCAGAAAAGCGACAAAAAGCGGTAAGTGACACAATCTCTTAAGATAGAGAAATATAAATGTTATAATGTTTTTTTTAACTGAAATGACTGAGCCTGTATCAAACCTCTTGTCGCCCGCCCAAATGGACGAGGCGTTTGTAGTTGACGCGCATGCCGTTGCCATTGTGATATTATTCAGACTTCAGGCTAATGCTGTGTACATGGTGGGACAATATTCAAGCAGCAAAAAAGTAAATCACCAAGAGGGCTGAGCGAGCGACTCTGAGCGTATTGAGCGAGCGGAACGGAATTTGGCGCTCTCTGCTCCGCAAGAAATAAAAAAACAAAAAAAAAAAAAAATGATGAAGAAACACATAATAAAAAAAAAAAAAAAAAATACAAAAATAATAATTTAATAAAACATAATAAATAAAGACAAATATAAAAAACAACAAAAAAAATAAAAAAAAAATAAAAAAAAAAAAAAAAAAAAAATAAAAAAAAAAAAAAAAAAAGCAAAAAAAAAAAAAAAATTTAATTTAAAAGAAAAATAAAAAAAAAAAAAAATAAAAAAAAAAAAATTAAAAAACAAAAAAAGGAAAAAAAAAAAAAAATAAAAAAAAAGAAAAAGACAAAAAATAATAAAAGAAGGACAAATTTAGACCAAAGGCCGCCTGTTGCCGACCACTGCTCTAGAACCTAGTCCTATAGAAAATCTGTGAAGGAGGCTAAAACTCCAATTTGCTGAGAGACAGCCAAGAAACCTTAAAGATTGACAGAGGAGTGGACTAAACATGTATCCTGACAAATGTGCAAACCTGGTGACCAACTATCAGAAATGTCTTACCAACAAGGGTTTATCCACAAAGTCCAAAGTTATTTTTTCTAGGGGATCAAATACTTATTTCACTTGACTTATTTTTATTTGACTGAAATTCAAATCAATTTATAACTTTTATATAAAAATTGTTCCCCTGATTTTTTTAAATATTCTGTCTCTATCAGTTAAAATAAACCCACCATAAAAATTATAGACCCTTCATTTCTTGTAAGCAGGCAAACTTACAAAATCAGCAGGGGGTCAAATAATTATTTCCCTCACTGTATATGACTTTAGTCCCTCCACGTATGTCGTAGTGCAGCTTTAAACAGAGTCTTACTGCAGGTTTCAACTGGAACCTTCCCGATCAACAAGGCTGTTCTGACTGTCTCTCTACCCACCAGCACCAAAACTGGAAATCCTCTATTATATGTGACCTCAGTCAAAACCGTACCTGTAAGTATGAGGCTGTATTAAACTTAATGGTTACTAGTTACCAGAGGTTTTATTGAGAACTTTGTATAAAAATAGTGTTTTAATGCAGTAATGCTACATAAATGTAAGGGTGTTTGACATGAAAAACTTGTAAGGTTATCAATAGTTCAGAGACTATATCGATGGACATATTATGTTAACTACCCATCATGCCTCAATCTAAACGAGTCTCCATTTAAACTTTGAATTTTTTGATCAGGTTGGAAATGTGCAGTGTGACGCCAGCAGTCTGGTTGACCCGTTGAAGATCAGTGAGAAAACACACACTGCCAGCTTTACTAAAGAGAGCTTTAGAGGAACAAAAGAACTGGTTAGTGTGTGTGTGTGTGTGTGTGTGTGCGTGCGTGCGTGCGTGCGTGCGTGCGTACGTGCGTGTGTGTGCGTGTGCGTGCGTGCATGCGTGTATTGCGTGTGCGTGTGCGTGTGTGTGTGTGCGTGCGTGCGTGCGTGCGTGCGTGCATGCGTGCGTGCGTGTGTGTGTGTGTGTGTGTGTGTGTGTGTTGAATGTGTGGTCCCGGAATCCTGGTAAACCCTACAGAAACCAAATGCCCCCCAAAGATAGTAATAGTTTTTTGGTCCAAATGAGTAAAACAGTGTATAAATCAAACTAAATGATGTTTATTTGAAAATATAAAATTGGTGAAAGTTTACTGTGATGGTTGGGTTTAGGGCAGTGGTTCTCAACAGGGGGGGCCAGTTGACATCCAAGGAGCCCCCAAGACGACAAATAATTTAGACAAAATGAGCATTGAAATACATAAAAAAAACGAAAAACCAATATATGTCTTATTATTTGGCCATTTCCAGTTAATATCAAGCTTTAAAGTATTTTATTAGGTAGAACGTTTGAGTTTTTGTGATTGGGAGGGGGCCTTTGAATATTGTTGTATACAATGGGGGCCTTAAAGTAAAAAATGCTGAGAACCCATGATTGAGGGGATACAATATACAGTACAAAAACCATTGAAACCCAACGTGTGTGTGTGTGTGTGTGTGTGTGTGTGTGCGTGCGTGCGTGCGTGTGTGCGTGCGTGCGTGTGCGTGTGTGTGTGTGTGTGTGTGTGTGTGTATGTATTTATCAAAAATATGGGCATTCTTGAACCAACTTACACTTGTTAATTTCTAGAATTGTAAGGCTGCAAAGTGTGAGCCCATGACTTGTCGTCTCAAAGACTTGGAAATGAAGAGCAACTACTTTGTTAACATCACTGCCAGGCTCTGGAATGGCACATTTGCCTTTGTAAGCAAAGTTTTGTCTTTACCTAGCCTTTCTTTATCTGTTGTTACTATGAAGATGATGTGCTTATCTCTCTATCATAATGTGTTGTTTAATAGGCTGATTTTCAGACACTTACATTGGTTGGAGAAGCTGAGATAGAAACATCTCAACCTGATCTCATAGTCATCGCCCATAAACAACAACAGGTGTGTTTCATAACCCTCTTGTTCTTTAGATATGATCAACCCTGTTTAAAATATCAGCTTAGACCAACATGAGTCTCTGTGCTGGTGCGGGAAAAAAGTAAGATATTTTGAAGAATGTTGGTAACCGAACAGTGACGGCACCCATTGACTTGCATTGGTTTTGTGTCCATACAATAAAAGTGAATGGGGTCCAGTGCTGCTCGGTTACCAACATTCTTCAAAATATCTTCTTCTGTGTTCTTCGGAAGAAAGACAGTCATACAGGTTTGAAATGACAAGAGGGTGAGTAATTAACGACAGAATTTTTGGGCGAACTATCCCTACCATCTGCCTGTTTTACATAGAGATTGTAATGTTTTAGGTTTGTGATGCGTGCTTGGTCTTCATTAGGTTTCATGTCATCTATTCTGATTGTATATTGCAGATAAGAATTACAGTGAGTAAAGTAGGAGCCAGTGGGGATATTCCCATCGGTATTATCATAGGAAGCGTCATCGGCGGGCTCATCCTTCTTGCTCTAGTTACTGTGATTTTGTGGAAGGTATATTTATCCTAAACTGTATAACTAAAACTATACAAAGATTGTTTTAGAGAAATCGTTAAAAACTGTGTATCATACTTATGTTTCACCAGCTTGGCTTCTTCAAGAGAAAGCAGTTGCCACAGAAAACGGAACAGGAAGAGGCAGAAGAAGAAGGGCTGCGTGAGAATCCAGCATAAACAGGATATAGAGTACATAATGGCCTCTCTGGATAAACTGGAATTAATTAGACTTTCCATCACCTTCAACAAACTGGCAGATTTTTAGTCTACTATAAATTATATGTAGGCAACTACTGATTGCACACATGTGCCGATATGGTACACACAGTACTTTAAGGATTAACTGATATTCAGTTTGAAATTATTTGAGAGTGAAATCCAAACCAGTCCTGCAGCGGGATTTTGTTCTAAGGATATTTTATATCAAAACATCTCAGGATTGAACATTTTAAGCATTTGCATTTTTGGCTTTAGTTTGAACGGATCAGGATGGAAGCGTGTACAAATACGTCTGTGCACGCAGCAGAGCAGAGTTATGTTTCATTAAAGACACGACACAGAACCCTTTGCCAGAGGCTATAGTCTTTGTTTGTGAATCTCTGTGTCATTCATATTCTCGTTCTAACATGCCTTGAGATGTACAAGAGCAATTTCCATTCAAATAAAATTCTGTCTTTATTTGGATTTCCTGCTGATATACTGTATTTGTTTTGTACATATATATACAATATATTATGTAATAAAAACTCTTTTCAGTGCTCCGTACAGAAGATAATAATAATGACAGAATGTTCTTTTTTTTCTTAACATTAACACTATAGGCTATTTGTTTTTGTTTTTTTAAGTTAAAGTGTAATGTTTTAAGTTACTCATCATGGTTAACATGTTTTTTCTGTTTTGTGGTTGTGTATTTTTCTGCTGTTTTAAACTGAAACTAAATACTCCACCCGAATTGACAGGCCCCTGCACGTAAACAAGGACCGAAATTCCACAAATGCTCCTGCTTGTGTTATACCTGTTATGGTCATTTGTGATTACTTTGAAGAAATTTTCACCCAACCACACCCCTGCAAACCTCCATATGATTTATGATGGGTTGTCACAGATAAAGTGTCCTTTAACTTTATCCATCTCTAGTGAAGATGAAAGCATGTAAAGAGTTTTCAGAGTTAATATGGGAACTCACAGTTCAATGACTGTTCAATCTCTTTGTAAAAATCGTGTGAATGGCTAGTGTCGTGATTATCCAAGCCCTGGAGGGAGATTAGATTCTTTCAATCTTATTTTTAGTTTTAGTTTATCTGTGGTAGCCTACATTGTGAGTACTTCATTATACTTTTAATATCGATTAAATCCAATGCTTATACAGTACGTATGTCCCAAAATGTCATTAGAATAACAAAACAGTTAAGTGATGGCGTGTGCTTTACCTCATAACCATTTTGACTTTTAACCTGCTAACACTTAACCATCTGGTTCCATGTGGTTTCACACACGCACACATATAATGTCCTAAATTGTAATCACAATATTTAATGATGTCAACGGTAAACATGTCATTATTAGGCTATATAGACAAATCATTATGTTTGTGAAAGCGTTCTGAGCAGCATCTTAACTTAATCTTTTTGTATACATTTGAGGGGGCTAAGGGTGTTTGGTAAATGTCCGCAATTGTAAGTGATGTTTAACTCAATCCCTTCCTCTTGCAGCGCTTCTCCGCAGTCTGTTACACGCGCACGTCACGCGCGCGCGAACGCACTCACGCTGGACTGCATGCGGAGACACTGGATGCTGGATAATATTATGGATTTTGTCATGAAATATCTGGTGTTACTTCTCTTTTTGTGTAAGTAGGCTACTCTCACACGCGCGTTTATTTTGGATCTCTGCATTGATGTCGCCTAATTGCAAGTTGCTTAACTGTGCTGAATTAACAGGAAGTTTTGTTGTATATAAGAGTATATCATATCATCATAATGCATACAGTGAGAGATAATAAACATTAACATTAACGTTTGTGTGGAAAATAAATATTTTCTGTTTTATCAGTTTGTTAAGGTATGATATTCTGTTATTTGACGTGTACTGACTGTCAATGCAATTTCAACGCATTTCATACAATTTGGAATTTAACATTTCGTCAGACATAATTTTCTATAGACGGCAGCAGTTTGATGTTTTGACTTGACATATAACAACAGTAACAAATATATGTCAACATTACTTGATGATTTAAACGCAATCCTTGAAATGCAATAAAATGCAAACAAAAACTTAACACAAAAAATGACGATGCACTACAGAAAAAAAGAAATATGTCAACTATGGCCAAGACGGCAGCTCGCAAAATGTGTCACAATGAAAACACTAAAGAATACTTAGAAATAGTGTTGCTCGTTGTATTCTGGATGGCGTCAAAGATCAGCATCCAAACTGGGCTATCTGGCTTACTGATCATAATGCAAGCAAGCAGTGGACTGGAACTGCATTCCCTCTCAGTAACCCCACAATCTGACCTCTCTTTTTTCTTGTTCTTCTTCATGACATAATTCTTCTTTCTTGTTCACATGTGCTATATGCACACTAGCTCTCTTTGTGCACTGACTGTGTCTGTCTCTTTAAATTCAAGTTTCCCAACTAATGAATGGAGGATTCTGTCGGAGGTCATATAAGTAACTTATCTGCTCTTTATGTATAGCTCTCTTGCTTACACTTTTTTCTATTCAATAGTGAATATTATATTGAAACTGTAATACAAAGCAACGTTTGAGTGCATGAACAAGCACTGATGAAGGAGATCTGCTCCTGTGCACATATGTTTCTACATCTCCGAGTCTCTGCAAGTCAATTGAAACATCCCTGTTGAAAAAACAGCATATGATTAGGTATGTTTTGTAGCAAGGTAGCTGGTTTGGGCTGGTTTTAGCTGGTTGTGTGCTGGTCCTTACCCTTTCCTTATCAGTCCACCATTTAGGTTACTTTCAGATCTTTAGTGGGACAACTTTTTCATTTATAATACATTGATTAAAAAGCATACACTGTCATATCCCATAATTGTTTATGGACAATAGATTTTAAGCTGTTTACAGGCTAGAACATGTCTCATACAGCTCCTGTTTATAATGTTCACCTAATCCTTTGTATAGAGAATGTGAAGCTGATGTCACACCCTATATTGCAGTGACGCCGCCATCTTGGAAGGATAATACTCTACTGCTATTATTGTTTTGATATGTAACGTTACTTGTTTTGATTGATATATGGAGAAATCGGAAGTGAAAGAACCAAGGGCTTTTCCTGAATGACTCTGCGTAATGCTATTGCAGTTTTTAACACAGCAAGACCGACCTACTGTAGTTATATTTCCTAATCAAAAAGAAAAACAAAACACTGCATTGAATGCACTACCAGCCATCCTCCCAAGATGGAGCGACATTCAACGTGATGTCGATTGACAAGCTCCATAGATACACATACGGTAATAAGAAAAAATATTCAGACAATTGAATCATGAGCTCAACATTGGCTCGATTGGTTGTCGACCAAGTCTATTGTAAACTTCCCCCTGTTGTTGCTAAGAAGTTGTTTTTAGCATATGACGATTTAATGCAATATCTTTGCCTCTTGCAACCATAAATCTCTGGGTTTAAGTGACTAAATATTGTTTACAATCTTTATGAGTCCCCACATCAAACACAGTCAGACTATGCCTCATGTTTTGAGATCTCTTGCTGTGGCATGTCTACAGTACTCTTAACAAAGTAACCTGGTTAAAAAACACCATGCATCACACTTTCCGATTCTTCTCTTTTTGGTTTGATAGTGTTGTAAATGTTGCTTTATGTGGGACGTGGTAACTTCTGTTTTTTTTACAATGTTTTACAGATTGTAGCATTGATATCTCTCAGGGTTTTAATGTGGGTACATCTGGAGCCAAGATCTTCTCAGGGGTGTCGTCAGAACAGTTTGGTTACACTTTGCAACAGTTCAGCAACAGTCAAGGAAAATGGTAAGATTTATGAGATACAACAGCCTGATATCAGGAATTCGTAACTATTTTATGATGTGGCTAATTTGTATGTATTCGTACGATTCGTATAAAAACAATATTATAAGAACATAATAATCAATATCAAGAAAAAAGCCTTACACCGTGTCTACACCAGACGCAACCGGCGCGACACGACTTGTTCTAATGGGATTGTCGCGTAGCACCGCACCGAGTGTGGACAAATTTAAACTGATAATAGGTTGTAATGCATTCTATTGTCGCATCGCGCCGCATCAGGTGTAGACACGGTGTTATTAAAGCTCCTCCCCCGAAAATTCCATTAAAAAACGAAACGTAAAATTACAGGATATAAGGATATGTATTAAATTGTTTTCCCCATTTTTCTTGTAAATTAACTGTCTTTTCTGTAATTTTACAGTTTTTGACCATATTTCAAAAAATAAACTGTAAAAATAAAATCTTGTTAAAAAAACAGAAATTTTCTGGCTGTTGGGCGCAGCTGGGGTGCCAGAAATAAACTGTAAAATAATGGGTTTTCCCTGTAAAATTACATGTTTTGCCCGTTCTTGTACATTTGTACGTCTTTTTCTGTAATTTTAGGTTTTTTGACCGTATTTCAAAAATACATGAAAATCGGAAAAAAATAACAGGAAAACTTACGTTTTTAAATTTACGTTTTATTTTATAGTGTAGGTTACCTAAAACTCTGTCATCTTTTTCTGACCCTCTTGTCATTTCAAACCTGTTTGACATTCTTTCTTAAGAAGAACACAAAAGAAGATATTTTGAACAAAGTTGGTAACCGAACAGCGCCGGCACCCATTCACTTCTTGTATGGACACAAAACCAATGCAAGTGAATGGGGTCCCATTAACAACATTTTTCAAAATATCTTCTTTTGTGTTCTGCAAAAGAAAGTCATACAGGTTTGAAATGAGGGTGAGTAAATGATGGGTGGGCATTTTTGGGTGAACTATCACTTTAACCTAACATTCATTACACAGAAGCAAATCTTACTAAAATCAACAAATGAGATGGTATGAATTTATGCAAACATTCTTTTTTGGTAGGAAGCTACAGTACTGTTGCATTTACTATAGGTGTGAATTTAATGCCGTCAGCGGGCCGTCATGCTGGCACACACTCGGATACTGATAGCTTTTTTCTATCATGATTCCACTCATCTCAATATACGCTGTACTGAACACACAGACTTCCTGTGGTCATTAAATTTGTCTGCATCCGGGTATCACAAAGAGGCCAAGTTCCTTAAGAAAACTATCTGCCGGAAAACAAATGCCTTCTCTCAGTCCTGTCGATAAAACAGCTTTCCTTAGTATACAATATAGCACATTTTCACTAAGTAATATTTAATCTACATTGTCCAGTACTTCCTCTAATGGTAACAAACAACGTATGAGCAGCTGGGATATATTGTAAATAATAAAAGGCATTGTTTAACATGACACACAGCTGATACACAACTCTTCAGATGTATTGTGTTAAACTATGTCCTTTAACTGTTTGAGCAGAACAGTATTTCCCTCTATTTTAGAAGACACAAATTTGATTTCCAGCAAGATCAGTCTGATTTTTTAGGAAAATACTGTATTCACCAATCGGTCTTCAGGACTGGAACTGGATCTGTATTATAATAATGTGGCACCTCTCTAATAAATGCCCACAACAAATGGTAGGGTTACTTCATATAATTTGTAATGGTTATTTCCAACTTTATGCATTTATCATCTGCATTCATGGTAACCTAGACAGGCCTTTATTGCAAGCATTTCCAAACAATCTCCATGGTGTGCCACAGGTCAGATGAGCCATTTCCTGCTGTAGCGTAGGCTGTTGGTGACATCATCATTGTGGCGTTTCATGCTTTAGTGTGCACTAGTTTGAATGCTGCTGATGTCATCACTCTGATTGTGAGTTTTGCATTAGCTCTGACTAATCTGACTTGCCCGAGCCCAAAACACATACACAGATCCCTTTTAAGGGAACACGTTTACAGGTCCCTTACAGCATAAGGGAACACAGAAACTAAAGTTAGTATATAAACAATGACTTCCTGTTTCCCAGAATGCCTGGTGGTTGACTCAGAATTACTTTTAATTGTGATGCACACTATGTGCAAACTTCCTGGGAATGTCCTAGAATTGGTTTAAAGGAAATTTCACAACACTGTATTAACAGGATTTTATATGAGTGTCCCCTGGATCCCATGAAGGTACTGTAGGGAGTTGACTGCAAAAAATGACACATTTCAGTGATTTATTTTTAAAATGGTTAAAGAATAATTGCAGATGATCTTTAATATTTTTGATCTGTCAATTCTGTAGATAGTAAAATCATAATTTTAAACAAATTTGAAAGTGTGTCACCCAGTAGTGTGGTAAATGGATATGACAAAATATATTTAATCGAGAAAAATGTTATTTGTTAAAGGGACAGTTCACCCAAAAAATGAAAATTATAAAAATTTTCGCTTGGCCTCATGTCATTTCAAACGCGTATGACTTTCTTCTGCAGAACGTAAAAGAAGATATTTAGAAGAATGTTGGTAACCAAACAACATTGCGGCCCTTGACTTCCATTGTATGAACACAAAACCACATTTTTCAAAATATCTTCTTTTGTGTTCCACAGAAGAAAGAGTCATAAAGGTTTTGAACGACATAAAGGTGAATACACAATGACAGAAATTTTATTTTAGAACTATCCCTTAAATATAATGTGAAGATATTAATAAAACATAGTAGTGGTTCCAAGAACATCAAACCATCTTACAGTAGTTGTTTTTTTAATTATTGGATGTGATGTAATCTTGTGTGTCACTGTTCAGTCTGTTTAGTCTGAGCAGAACATGTTATCATGCTAAGGCGACCTACAGTAGTAATTTAGTGGGTGTGTTTGGATTTTATAATGGATAATATAAGGACGCAGCATGCACCTACACATAAACTTGGATACACGTACAGATACGCACACCCTACTGTGTTATCACTGGTCATTACAGGTAAAGCTTGTCATTTCTGCAACACTAGCGTCACCAAAAGGAATGGCACTCCTGTGTGATGTTCATCAGACAAAGAGTTTTCCGTTGGTTGAGCTTGTGTTTTAAACCACAAAAGGTGTATTTTGTTTCAGAGTAAAACATATCCAACATCTTTTGTTGTTCGTCAGGCTCCTGGTGGGTTCTCCGTGGAAGGGATACACACAGAACCGAAAGGGAGACATCTCTAAGTGTGACCTCACAAACCCTGGAACCAGCTGTCAGACGCTTAATCTTCAAAGTAAACAAACATTTCCCATAATTCCTAAGTGACATCATCAAGCACCGTGTTCTCAAAGAGTTCATTGGATAATTTTAACCTGAATAAGAAGATCGATTAAACCTGATCTTGTGGTGAATCAAGGTTAAAACATAACCTCAAACTTTCAAATATCACCATGTTTCGTGTGCTTTTAGATTCTGTCAACCTGCCAACCGTCTCCAATGGCAACAACATCAACATGAGTCTAGGACTAACTCTCACGCGTACAACAAAAAATGGTGGATTTATGGTAAGAACTGTTACATCTGACACAAAAGGCGGTAACACTACGACTAACACGACCTAACAATGAACGATAATTCTACAGTACTTATTTATCGCCTGTTTGCATATTTCCAATCCATATACAAATGAACTTTGAGTGCCTGAACCGTCTGAGAAGTTTTGCTGTGAGTTTCCAGTCACCCCCACATGACGTTCACTCCGTGTGTGTTGCAGACATGTGGTCCTCTGTGGGCACAGCTCTGTGGTAGTCTGTACTTCTACCCAGGAGTATGTGCGGAGGTGAACCCACAGTTTTCTCTCCAGTCAGCGTTCTCACCGGCCATTCAAAGTAAGAACACACTTCAGTTTACTGCAAGAGTTAATAAAACGCTATATAAACAGTTCAGTCACGATAAGTCTTGGGATGCATTTTTAGCATGTTAATGCTCATGACAGTTCAATATATGAAGAGTTTGCTATAAAAAACATAATAAAAAACATGATTTTTGAAAAGTTTTGGATTCCAAATTCTTCATATTTAGTTTTGGTCTAACTAGATAAGCTTATGCTGCGATGAGCATGCACGTGAAACTGCTACAACGTGCACAATATCCTGTAAACAGGTCTAGGCAAGTGGTGCTGGGGATGGAGGTGGGTGTTTGTTAGAGTTCTGTGCACCATACTGCCTACAGCAGGGCTAGTCAACTGGCGGCCCACCAATCATCTTGCCTTAACATTTCAAATAAGTGGAGAGACTTTAACAACAGTGTGCTTTAAGAAATGCACGTCCTGAGACGCCACATCTTTGAAAGTCCAAAACGCTGCTACATTCAATATAAAGTAATTCACGCGGCTCATAGCGATATACGTCTTATAAAGCGATTTGATCAGTCTGTCCAAGGACTTAATGTTATTTACAATGTTATAACTGGCAATCCACAGCCTCATTCACCCGAAGATGCGATAATACATATACATTTAGTCATTTAGCAGACACTTTTATCCAAAGCGACTTAGAAAGAGTTGAGGGAGCAAGAAGCGATATGTCATACAGGAGCAATAATACAATAGGTGCTAATACAAAGTTACTAGTTTCAACAAAAGCCAGACCACTACCTGTTGAGAGAAAGAGAGTTTTTTTTTCATTTGTCTGACAAGTATTCACAGAAGAGATGGGTTTTAAGTAGTTTTTTTAATGTTATGAGAGATGTGGTTGACCGGACTGAGTTAGGAAGAAATAATAGCGTTCAGTTTCTTGCACAGATCAATTGATTCGCTTTATAAGATGCTAATTTAACGTCACAAGTGGCGAAAATAAGACAAAAATACTGGATGCGATATTTGTGTGCATGTTTTAATATATGACCTATAGCCTAAGTAATAGCAACAAAAAACAGCATAAAAGTAACAAAATGCAGTAAATAACGGAAATACAAAATAATAGAAGAAATAAGGATATCAGTGTTTTTCCTGCATAGAGAAATTGGAGGCGGCAACCTCTGTCAAATGTCTTGC
This sequence comes from Triplophysa rosa, assembly GCF_024868665.1. Lineage (NCBI taxonomy): Eukaryota > Metazoa > Chordata > Actinopteri > Cypriniformes > Nemacheilidae > Triplophysa > Triplophysa rosa. The sequence continues at coordinate 6,756,952 of NC_079911.1, read as the reverse complement.
CGCCTCAGGCTCTCGCCAAAATTATGTCAGCGTATACTGTACACAGCGAGTTCGCCAGTATGAACGCACATTGCGTTCAGAACGACTCGCACACGAATGACTCATTTGAACCGATTCATTTAAACTATTGAACTTTTCAGTCACTAGTGAATATAAGAGATCATTGAATCATTTAAAGTGAACCACAGAGAATGCAAGATGTGAATGAGCTTTGCTCATTTAGAAAGACTGGTTAATTCAGTTGGCTATTGTGGGCTGAAAGGTTAGTTGAAAATGATAAAACTGCTTTATTTGATAAAAAACATTTCTGTTTGGTTGAATAAAAGTAATGTTTTATATAACTTAATAATTGTCATTTTTATCTAATTTTATTAGAACTTTTAATTTTTCAAACTCAAAGCCACTTAAAGGTACGGTAGGCCTATGTGTGTGTGTACAAGATCAGGATGGTACCACCTCCGCCTCATTTTGAGCCAGGAAAAACCCTGGATATGGTAAAAAACTGGCCCGTATCCCATTTATAGTTTTGGAATCTGGCCCTCAAAGAAAAGTAGTTGAAGACCCCTGGCCTACAGCATTCAATCCTTTTAAATGGAGATGTAGATGACGCATATACTGTTTTGTCAGTGGCAATAAACTGACTATGAAAATCAGTTTAAGTCTCTCAAGCTAGATCGCAAAACTAGCCTCTGAGTTCCATGACTGACCTTCTTATAGCAAAATAATAAGATGGTCTATTCCACTTTAACACAACAGAGTGTGGAAGCCTTATGGATATTGCCATTGTTTTGGACGGATCTAACAGCATATACCCGTGGGAACCAATCGTTGATTTCCTCAAGAAACTGCTGGGAAGCTTAGATATTGGACCTCAGAGCACTCAGGTGAGCAAAAATGCTTAGGGTGCTTTTGATCTGGGTTCGACATGTATGTATTTAATCATTTGTACGATTCTTATTTCTTCTGCAACAGGTCAGTGTCATGCAGTACGGTGTTGATGCCGCGTTCGACTTCTATTTGAATTCCTATCAGACAAACGAGGCCATGATTCGAGCTGCTTCAGGTATTCAGCAGAAGGAAGGAATACTCACGAATACGTTCCAAGCCATTGATTTTGCCAGGTGTGCATGACTCTCCACCTTCCAAACATAAAATGACTGTAAATGCTCTGACATTGAATTCTGTAAGCTACTATAAATACAATACAGTGAACAGAAAAACCAGGCCTCCTACTGAGAGCAAATATATTCTTAATATACAAAAATAACTTAAGACTTAAGTACAGTACAGTTTTCGGACCCTTTTAAAATTCAACCCACAATTGTGGAGCTTTCAATCACATTGTGAGTGTGCATATGTTTGTATTTCATAGAAATAATGCATTCTTACCCCAAAACGGAGGTCGACCTGGTGCCACAAAAGTGATGGTAGTGGTCACTGATGGAGAGTCTTCTGATAGAAACCTGAGGGACACTGTGATTCAAGCATGTGACAGGCAAAATATCACTCGCTTTGGCATTGCGGTTAGTTAATAAACTATATGTGAGCAATACAGCCTTGATATATTGAAATATATTTTAACATTTATATTCAAAATACACTACTGTTCAAAAGATTTGAAACACTTGACTAAAATGTGTCTCATGATGTTAAAATTCTTTTAACCTAAAGACACTGTACTGTATGTTGACATTACTTTTGTTAACAAATCAAGGTTTTCATTAGAAAAACCAAATTTAAAAAAAAAAAATCTGGACCAGATAATGAAGAAAAAGCAGCCTATGCGAGTTCATAATAGATAGAAATTCAATAGTCCCAGGAGATCTCAAGAAGCTAGCTGGCTGAGTACGATTTTGTAAATTTTAGGCAAAGGATGTCTCCTTTCAAGATGCTAGACTATAATATAGTTTGAATTTCTTTTTTATGCTTTTAATCATAACATAATTCCAATTTTGATAAATTTACTATTATTTTAAAATGTGGAAACAATACACTGTAAAGAGTCATTAAGAGTTTCAAAGCTTTTGAACGGTAGTCTATATTTGAATAGGATTTTTGGCCTTTTTCCTAGATGCTGGGATATTACACAAGGAATAAGATTGAAACAAGTAAACTCATAGCTGAGATTAAGTCAATAGCCAGTTCTCCAATTGAGAAGTACTTCTTTGATGTGTCTGAGGAGGCAGCCCTTATAGAAATTGTTGGAACTCTTGGAGATCGAATCTTCAACATTGAAGGTCCTTAATTATGTCTATTGTACAGTGCATTAATAACAAATAAAATAATTACATAAAAGTTCGTGTATTGGAGATTTTGAGTTTCTCTTTTCTTGTTTTTTTTTCTTTTATTCAGGTGTTGGAAAGGCTGTTGGGGGTTTCTCAATGGAAATGTCCCAAGTGGGTTTCAGTGCACATCAGACCAAAAATAAGGTACTGGATCTTTTTCTCTCTGTGGGATGATAATCCATCAGTGTTGTCTTTTCATATGTTCGGCCTTCTAGTGGTTTACATTCTCAGTCTGGGTTGTAGGATGTGGTCTTACTGGGTGCAGTTGGAGCGTATGAATGGATCGGCACCGTTGTTCACCAAACTGCTCAGAGATCAGACGTTTTACCCAGAAATGCTTTCGAGGAGGTGCTGGAGGACAAAAAACATGGTTCATTACTTGGTAAAACAGCATAACTTCCACCAAATGTATCGTTACTGTATATTAAAACCTAAATACATCAATCTTCCATATAGTGTATAATATTGTTGTCATTAAGCTACATTGGGTTTGTTTCTCCTGTTGTCTGTTCAGGTTACTCTGTCAGCGCTCTAACAGACGGATCTTCTGAGTTTTATGTGGCTGGTGCTCCTCGTGCTGTCCATAAAGGACAAGTTGTAGTTTACACCATCGACAGCAAGAAACAGCCGGTCATCATAGATTCACAGAGAGGAGAGCAGGTACACGATTCCTTCATGACTCCTCAGCGATGAAGCATTGTTGCCTCAAAGCATTAAGTTTAGTCCTGGTTTAGCAAATATTTTACAATTCCATGTTTTGCTTCTTGCTATAAGTCATAGTCTCAATGTAAAGAGCACATTGGATAAAATCTCAACAAGCCCATAAATGCAAGATCATGAACAGTAGTTTTCTCAGAAAAGAAAATATACAGTACACTAGAAATGCATTGCAAGTTGTTTTACAAACGACCTCAAAGCTAGCACATACAAAGTGGAAAAAGTGTATTTGACGTGCGTGTGGTTTGTAGATCGGGTCTTATTTCGGCAGTGTTCTCTGTCCTGTTGATGTGGATGCTGATGGTGTGACTGATGTGCTGCTGGTTGGAGCTCCAATGTACATGAGTGAAGAGAAGTTTGAAACAGGAAGAGTTCACATCTTCTCTATTACTAAGGTGAGACCATTTCTACTGCTAGTTTCCTTTTTCTTCACATATTCTCATGTACGGTACTTTTCACTTTAATGTAGTGGGGAGAGTCTTTTGACAACACATAATATTCACAATAATATTCGCTATGATTTGTAAATGTACGACAAGTGTTGATGTGCTTCAGCTTTACGGCCCTGTAGATGTGCTACATTGACCTAACATTGACATACAGTACAATGTCAGAAAGGCCAGCTTCATGTTTGCTTCAAACAGCAATTAACCGTAAATTAACCATAAAAAAAAAGAAAATGTATGTATTACTGTGGAAATCAGGTATAAGTGAATCATCATCATGAAGTATTTATCTTTCTAAACCAAACATTTATTTTACAGAATTTTTACACTTTCAAAATGCGGTAACAAATATCAAATTACATTTAATTACAGCTTGGTGTAAAATAACATGAATAACAAATAATGTTATTCAAAAAAAATTCCAATGCCCCAGTTGCCGAAATATTATTTTTTTCTTCTTTTTTTTACAGGTTATAATTTTCTGGCACACATGGTGAATTGTTGATTAAAACATTTTTACAATCACTTCCCATTCTCAAATGAACTTTCATTGAAATGAAGAGTTTATTATGTTCAGTTTCAGAATTTTTAGAATTAGCACCTTCTGTTTTTAGGGTATTTTAAGTAACCAGGGTTTCTTGGAAAGCTCCCAAAAGAACGCTCGGTTTGGAATGGCCATCACTGCTGTCCCAGATCTGAACCTGGATGGTTTCAGTGATGTGGTGGTTGGTGCTCCTTTGGAAGGCAATGATCAAGGAGCCATTTACATCTACTATGGAAATCGAAAAACCATCAGAAAGCAAAGCTCGCAGGTAAAACTCCCGTAAATACGTAATCTATTTCCACACATATAAATCAGCAAACGTCTAAACATGTTTTCGTAAATTCAGAAAATTCTTGGATCCAAAGTGGACCGAACATTGAGGTTCTTCGGACGTGCTCTAGATGGCAGTACAGATATGAACGGTGACTCGGTCCCAGATGTCGCTGTGGGGGGTGTTGGGAAGGTGGTCCAGCTCTGGTGAGAATTTCAGCACGTCAGCCGTTATTACACCACTGATTTTCATAGTTTGTCGGGGTGCAAAACAGCAGGGTCAGATCCTATGTAATGGGACCCCATGCTAATTTCTAATAATTCATTTACTGCCCACCTTCAACAATGGGGTTGAGCGCGGAACAGCTGCACGGATAACTTCAGTCATGGTGGGATATTCAACAATCTACCCAGCTGTCCTGCGGATTCCCACTTTCACCACCGCTTCAACTTTCTGTGTGACTGTCCTGTTTGTTCCAAAACCTATAAATCAATTGAACTCTCTGCTTGTATAACGTTTGTGGTTGCAGGAGCAGAGGAATCGCGGTGGTCACGGCAAAGAGTTCCTTCACTCCTGATAAGATCAGTGTTTTGAGTAAACCCTGTCGATATGCCGGCAGGCAGGTGTCCTGCTTTAAGGCTAAAGTCTGTTTCAGCGCAGCGTTCAGGCCGATAAAACCACAGGCTGTGGGTAAGAATGATTCTGAATCTCACAACAATAGGGTCATGTACACCAGAGTTGTTCCAAGTGTCTTGGAGAGATGTCGCCACAGTTCTTGGGGATTTAGGCCATGTCTGTTATTCTGCATATCATGTAATCCCAGATGGACTCGATGTTGGCAAGATCAGATCACTGGGTCATCATACTTCAGAAAAAATGTGTTCATGCAAAAATCTTCCTCGATTAAGTTGTTTGGAAATCTACACTGTTTTTTGTCTTTTTTACTATTTGTGTCTTGTTTTCTATAAAACATCAAAAAATTCTTAAATCAACATTTACTTCAGAAGGAAAGTGATATTTAGACTTGTTTAATGAGACATATACAGTAAATATTTATTTATTTAAGTTTATATTTAAAACAAGCAAAAAATTGGCCACAAGGGAAGAAATGAAATAATTTGAATTTAGTTTTACCTTTTTTATTTCAAGTTTTTTTTCTTGCAGAACTTAATTCTTATATTTTGATGTCTTGAATATCTTAAATGGATCTTCATTTAAGAGTTTTTAGATAGTTGTAGTCGAAAACAAGACAAAAATGCTTTTAAGAAATTAATTAATTAATAAATAAAAAAAATTATGTTTGTTTCCTATTGACACACGCTCCAAAATTGATTTTCTACTTGGTATTTTTGTCTTGTTCTAGTGTACATATTATGTCATTTTGTTTGTCAAATAAATGTATATTACGTCTTGTTTTCAGATAACAATATAAGATAAGATAAAAATATTTACTTGAAGAAAGTACATAACAGAGATGTTCAAGTTTATTTTTCTTACATCATTGGGAGATATAATATGACCTCGCCTAATTTAGATTTCTTTTCAGAAAACAAGACATCTCATGTCATTTAGCTTCTGAAGGAAATGTATCTTGATTTAAAAATGATTAGATATTGGATTTAGAAAATAAGTAAAATCATTTATTTATAATATAATATAATATACCTATTTATTTATAGTCTATTTGCGCTGCACTATATGGAATTTTAAATAGAGTTATTTGCATAGTATTATTCTGTGACAACAAATTTACATTGTGTTGTTTTTTCTTTACATTGTGTACATTTTGGGACATTTTTAGAAAACAGAAAGGTTTTATATACAAAGTCAAATGAAATGCAAAAACTTTAAAGCTCAATATCTCAAAACTGCAGAATGCAAATATAACCTTATAATTCCAAGGTGACGATATGATAATAAACACTTAAGCATAGTACTACATGTATATCTGAGCATAACACGACATAAACCCACATATTGTTTTTGTTATATAAATTCAGATATCAGGTACAATCTGACACTGGATGCTGATCTACAGTCGTCTCGTGTGAGCTCAAGAGGTCATTTCAGTAACTCGGATCGAGTCGTGCAGAAGGACATCAGCGTCACTGTGCAGGACACGTGTGAGGATCATGAAGTCTTCGTGCAGGAGAGCCCTGATCTTGTCAACTCAATCGCTCTGCGTGTGGATGTAGTTCTGGGCTATCCGGACGCAGACCCCGTTCTAGACGCCTTTAGCCCGTCTGCATGGGAGTTTTTTGTGAGTGGCACAAACCTCTACGTTTTAAAGGGACAGTTCAATGACAGTTCTGTTTTCATTTACCGTCGCATGTTTCTCCATGCGATACAGCATTCTGAACATTGACTTTTTGATAGAAAGTATACCAAAATGTCATCTTGAGTTATTTACGGTATGTTGAATTGCCAATATTGTGCACAAAAAAACTGTATTGTTAAATACCGGCACAAGTGTCCTGGTATGAAAATGATTTACAATAGAAAATGAAGAGGGACATCTTAATTCATGACATTTTTCATCAACTTTCTTGAATGCTGAATTTATTTCTGAGGTGTTGTTTTTTTTCGGTTCAGATCCCGTTCTCAAAGGACTGCGGGCAGGATGACATATGCTTCAGTGATTTAATGCTGAGTGTGGAGAGTGAAGATAAACTTGGGTAAGATTCCTTGGACTGTGTGACAAAAACATGCCAACATATAAACCTTAGCAATTATGTCATAAACACTTTTTGGACCTTTCAAAGTTCAACAATTTCATTTTTCACCGAATTAACATTTTAAAACATAACAATGCCAAAAACTAGAGATACACCGATACATTTCTCCACCGATAGCTGATTATTCAGAGTGATATCTGCCGATACCGATAGTTTGGTGGTTACATTAACTCACATTAACTAAATTCTGAAGATTAAATGATTTTTTTACTTTCTGAATGTTATTAATTCATATAATGACTATTAATATTGAACATCAAACTGGTGATGTTTCTTAACATTTTCTATATACAGAGCACAAATTCATAGCATTTTCCTGTCCTCTTTTGATTGACAGGATATATCGGCCCTGATCATTGGCTGTTTTAAACTATCAACCAATAGCTGATATTGTGAAAAATTGCTTTGATTGGCCAAAACCGATTATTGGCCGATAAATTGGTGCATCTCTAGCTAGTTTGTTTGTTTGTTTGTTTACTTTTTAGCAAAACTCCACTAGTGGTCAGCCACAACAAGAAAAGATTGTCTTTCACTGTGACGGTAATGAACAGAAAGGAAAACGCCTACAACGCAAGAGTATCTGCCAGTTACTCCAGTAACCTGTTCTACGCTACTGTTACACCTGTAGTACGTGACATCAGAACTATTTATCTGTAATTGTTTATAATTATAGGGACGGTTCACCCAAAAATACAATTCTGTCATTGTTTTTACACACTTGTGTCATTCATAACCTGTATATGACTCTTTCTTTGGTGGAACACAAAAGAAGGTATTTTGAGAAACGTCTTTGTGGTTTTGTGTCCATACAATGGAGGTCAATGGGGTCCATGTTGTTTGGTTATCAACGTTTTTCAAAATATCTTCTTTTGTGTTTTGCAGAAGAGAGAAAGTCATACAGGTTTGGAATGACATGAGGATGAATAAATACATTAAACTTACACTAGAGGAGTTGGGTTGTATTACTGTATTGTTTCAACTTTTTCAGACCGATGGGTCAGAGGTAAAGTGCACTTTGATGAAAGAATCAGACACACTTGTTTGCCAAGTGAGTTATCCAGCCCTGAGAACAGATCAATCGGTGAGACATTTACAAGTTGAGTGTTCATCTGTGTTTATGTCTGACTGATACCATTCTAACACTTTGATTTCTTTGTCACCAGGTTTCATTTGCGATAGGCTTCGACTTTAACCTGAATCAGCTACAGAAAGCTGCTGAAGTTGTCTTTGAGGCCGTAAGGTAAAACAAAACTGAATTGAGCATTTGCAGGCAGTTGTAGGTTTTATTGTTAATAAAAGATTGATTTCTACTGCAGTGACAGCACAGAAGAAACTCCTGCTGATAACAAGATCTCTGTCTCTGTTCCTGTCCAATACAACTCCGAGATCATCCTCAGCAGGTCAGATTATAACACACACCTCCATCTCCGCTTCACTTTCTTTCAGTTTTATTAATATTTTGAATTGACAACCTTGTAGATAGCGTGCCCACATATGGCGCCAGCGCGCTCATGGCGACCCAAGTTTGATTCCCGTATTGATGGTCCTTTGCCGGTCCCACTCCCCTATCGCCACCCCAAGCTTTCCTGTCAGCTCTCCACTGCACTCTGTCACTAAAAGCATGACAAAGCCCCCCCCAAAATATTTTGAATTGGCTTTGTTTTATATATTTTAAGTCTTAATTATTATGTTAATTGTGTATAGTTTATTTTTTCCTTTTTTGCTATACAAGTTTAATTTATTTTTATTCCAGTTTTAGATTCTTATTATTTATTTTGCCTCAAAATTACTGTGTTGCTAAGACAACATTTTAAATTTTTGTTTCGTTTAAGGTTTTCAAATAATATATAGGCCGATCTCTTATTTTATTTCAATGAACAGTTTTAGTTAAAGGGCTAGTTCACCCAAAAATGAAAATTCTGTCATGAATTTCTCACTCTCTAGTTGTTCCAAATCTGTATAAATGTATTTCTTTGGTTGAACACAGAGAAAGATATTTAGACGAATGCTTGTAACCAAACAGTTCTTGGACCCCATTGACTACCATAGTAGGAACAATTAGAATGGTAGAGTCAAAAGTGCCCCAGAACTGTTTTCTGTCCTACATTCTTCAAAATATCTTCTTTTGTGTTCAACAGAACACAAAAAAATATTAAGAAATTATTCGTGCTATAGTCAATGGGGTCCATGATCTGTTTGGTTACAAGCATTCTTCCAAATATCTTTCTCTGTGTTCATCAGAACAAGGAAATTTATACAGATTTGGAACAACTCGGGGGTGAGTAAATGATGACAGAATTTTCATTTTTGGGTGAACTGTCCCTTTAAATATTAACCCTGTGCTGTATTTGTTGTTTATTTTAGATTACTTTACAATAAAAAACATTTTCGTTTATTAAAAGGATTATTATTTAGGGGAAGCAGGGATCCTTGTCGATTTTACCCAAGGATTGTTAAAATTATTTTGTCACTTTTGACATTTTTCCTGTGTCAGGTAAAAACTTAATGTAGTCATTTACATTTAAAGTAGAGATACTGTATACCAAGGATGCTTAACATTTGGATAAGAACATAAGCAACACGAGAGTAGTTTCAAAACTGTCCCCTGTGAGTTGTGCGTGATTGTAAATGTTACAATCATTGAGAAGTTTTCTCTGCTTTCCCCAAACTGACGTTTCCTTTAAATGTAACATAATTTCACAAAAACCGGTCCAAATGTTTATATTTTACTTTTTTTTCAGAGAAGCAAACATAAATGTTTATTTACTTGAAAAAGAGGAAGAAACCTCAACCACAATAAACTCCTACAGGGACATTGGTCCAGATTTTAATTTTAATCTGAAGGTGAGTGTTCAGTTTGACTGATTACTTCACAGGGTGCTCACTACCTCCATCTGTTGGCTTGCTTTAAAAAGAACAGTTATTTGAAATTTTTAGAACGAAACACTAGGACACCACTCTCTAATATACAATGGGATATCCAGTTATTATCTTGGAAATGCATTTTAAACTGATTTGTAAACTTTTGTTTTTATTAGTATTTAAATTATGTATCAGTCAAAAATTGGGTTATGGGCTAGTTGCACAAGATGGCGCAGGTGAGTTTTTGCGACGCCAGAGTCCACAGACTAGTTTCCGGTCGTATAACACTATCGAGTTGTTTTGGCTTAACGAAGTGCTCAGCAATGTAAAGAGGATCTGTCATATCGCTTGTATATTACTTTCTTATTTTTTATCTAAAAAAACACCCTTGTTTACCGGCCAAAAATCCTCCTTTTCCCACAACCGGAAATTACTCTACCGACTCTGGCGTCCCAAAAGCTCACAGGCGCCATCTTGTGCAACTAGCGAATCGAAGGAAGAGTTTACCCAAAAATGAATTATTTCTTTCTCCATTTTTTTCACCTTCTGTCTTCTGTGGAATACAAAAGAAGATATCCTGGCAGCGGTTTTAAAACGGAAGTCAATACTGCGGGGTCGGTTACCGACATTCTTCAAAATATCTTCTTTTGTGTTCTGCAGAAGAAAGTCACACAGGTTTGAAATGACATGAGCTTGAATAAATGACGAAAGAATTCATTCATTTTTGGGTGAACTATCCCTTTAAAATTTGTCGATAAAACAATCCATTGATTCCTACAATCCAAGTTATCCATGAATACTGAAAATAGCATACCATAAACTGCAGAAATAGTAGTAGCATACTAGTACACAAATGCTATTATGACAAAGTGATCTTGTTCACTGGAGACATGTGAATGGATTCATTTCTGCAGGTTTCTACAGGAACCCTCGCAGTCAGCCCGGTGTACCTCGCCGTCTCACTGCCCATCAGCACTAAAGCTGGAAATCCTCTTCTGTATGTCACCTCGGTTAAAACTTCACCCGTGAGTACCATCTTAAACTCCTTGTCAAACATTGGCAGTGTGAGACATATTTGTGCTTTTACACACAGTTTATTCAACCGTCCAAATATGAGAACACGCGTGATTGAAAGCACATGGGAATGATTTGATTTTATGATTCCAAATATTGTTTCAATTTCACGCAACAGCCTGAAAAGATACACTGTGCGGACAACCATCTGATTGACCCATTTAAGATCAACCAAAAGCCTTATACTGCCAGCATAACCGAGGAGAGCTTTAGAGGAACAAAGGATCTGGTTAGTGCTTCTGGCGGTCTGTCTCTCATTTTCCTGAATTCAAGAGCTCTAAAAAACATGTGCATTTGAAGTGACATTTTGATCGGTTATGACTTACAAAGGAAATCCTAATGAATGAAGTATGAAACTCTGTGAGAGTTGTTTGTGCGCAAATGATTTGTATTATTTTCATACGAGGGCTAATGATTACAGTACAAATAACAGGATGTCTTGGATTTTCCAGCCTCAGAGGTGTAACTGTATCTGTCATGTGTTGCGCAGAACTGCAAAACGGCTTCATGTCAGGCAATGCAATGTGTCCTGAAGGATCTGGAGGAGAAGAGCGATTATTACGTCAATGTCACCACCAAAATATGGAACGGCACTTTTGCAAAGGTAACATCATGGGTTTCACAGATGTAAAACCAGGTTTATGTAACTTGACGTAAATGATGACGTCTCACCATAACCATGTTTGTACGATTCAAGGCTGATTTTCTGTCCGTCTTACTTACCGTGGGAGCTGAGATAAAGACATCTCAATCTGACTTACTGTTCATTGAACAGAAGCATCTGGAGGTACGGTGTCTGCTCACTTATTTCAAATATGTTACATGTTTTAGTAAATGTTTTATCATTAGCTATAATACAACAGTGTGTATTGTATCCCACAACACATTTTAGTATGCGGCATTGGCCTCTTGCGACTCTTCATGTCCTTTTTACTGTCCTGCTTCATGTATATCGTACGCCTGTGTTGCTCTCTTTCTTCTGCAGAACACAAAAGAAGATATTTTGGAGAATGTTGATAACCCAACACCACTGGCCCCCACTGACTTCCACTGTATGGACCCTAAACCACGAAGACATTCCTCAAAATATCTTCTTTTGTGTTCTGCAGAAGAAAGACTCATAGATTGGTTTCGAATGACATGACGGTGAATAAAAAAATGACAGATTTAATGAGGAAGTGGATTAAATAGATTTTTACATTTAAAACGCGTATATTTCTGCTTTATTGATGTTAAGCACTTGGTTGGTCAAAGAGTTACCATTCAAAAAAAAGGAATTTTATAGCTCATGAACTCAAGTTTCTTTGCAGGTTGATGTGACAGTAAGCAAACCCGGAGCTAAAGGAGACGTTCCAGTTGGCGTCATCGTAGGGAGCGTTATCGGCGGACTGTTATTATTGGCTCTTGCTGTCGCATTGCTGTGGAAGGTACTTTATGTTGCCTTTCTGTATTTATTTAGTGCTTTGTGTACAACGTTCATAATCACCTTATTAAAAACCAACACAAAACACATTCTTTACTCAGCTTGACTTCTTCAAGAGGAAGTATCAACCACTGATGAAGAACGCGGAGAACGGAGCAGAGGATCAGGAACTGGAGGAGAACCTTTAGTGAATTCAGTTCACTCCATCAATGAGGTCTATGTGAGGCTGACACAAGAATTAGTTCACACCAGTTGTCATTCACATGTATGGCACTTCAATCACGTTTATCTTGTATGTGCTTGAACGGTGTATCTTTCACATTGGACCTGAAGCCGCCTGTCTACTGTATTATGATGTTCACATGTAACTGGAGCGGATACTGTTTGGTAAATCCTTACCACCTCAGTCTATTTGTAGGTCACCATTGACTTTTAGCAATTGTAAATAATAACCAGAGGCATTGAGCCTCTGTCATATTGTCATATGCTGGCATACGAGGAATTCAAACTGACCTCGCTAGTGTAGAAACCCACTTATCTCAACACATTTGATCATTTATTTTAGATACCAAATAAACGATCAAATGTATCAAACTAAGCTACGTTTCCTAACGCAATATGCAGAGACAAATAAGACATTCATAACCAGAAAGTGTAAAGAGTGTGGCGCGACAGCCATATGGTGATTCTGGGCTATCTGTTTGTTTGAGCAATGGCAGACAAGCGGAGTGTTCTGGAAACGTGTCCGTCACTGCACTAACGAGAAAATGTGATGGGGACTGTTGTACAGATGTGGTATTGTGTACCGGCGCCCACTCCATACTTGCACAAATTCTAAGTACTAATAAGAACGTAAACTGAACATTCTCAGTAAACTGCCGTTTTTAAAAATGTAACGTTAGATTTGACATCACAATTCACATGATTGAATGTTAAATACTGTACTACTGATGGGTGAATTATAAATCAATACAATACTATGGCACATGAATTCTACTGATGGTGTGATGTGTGTTGGGAATCTTTGGGAATAGGGAGTTTTTGTTCACGTTTACATGTTGTATTTGCACTGGTATCTCTTTAGTACTTGTCATTCTTTAGAAGAAACGTCAATTCTGTTCTTTTCATCAAAACATTTATTTTTGATTAATGAAATGTTACAAGAACTTTGAGCTGTGTATTTTTTCAATAAAAACGTCTTGATGCTTAATGAGATGTACTGTAACTCATCTGCTAGTTAACATTTGGGATCTTTTCCACCATCTGCCCACAAACACTCCTTGTTCTCTTTCCAGCGAGGCTCCCCAGACTCATATATTTCCTGAAAAGAAAGAAATAATTACAAACACGTTTCAAGCGATTTTACAATGTTATTTACTAAGAGAAATTATTACACTTTACTGGTAATAATTAGAATGCTACTATACATGTATGTACTTTTATTTATAGCATTAAATTGGACACTTTCCATGAATGGAGAAATGTTAGGTTCAGGGCAAAAGTACTTTCATTTTGCTTTAACTAGAACTATTGAATACATTAGATAAACTATTATGTACCGTCAGATTAACCTAATGTTACATGAAAAGTACAGTAGCTATTTTTGAACACATCAAGTACTCAAACTGATGTTAAGTGTAATGTCAAGCTAAACCCTCAACCCTGAAAAAAATACACCGAAAGTGATTACACTTATTTAATTTATGGGATATATAACTTTAATAAACAGTACATATAAACAATAAACTGTGTTTAAGTGCATCCCAAAATTTGGTGAAACGGAACAGTATGGTAGTATTAAGTATTCTCTACATTATTAGTAAACAAGGTTATTATAGTTTACTAAAACCATTAAAAGATATGTTTACTGAAATCAAATAAAATGTTGCCCTAAATATTATTTATAAACTAAAACTTATTTTAAAAACACAAAAAGTTGAAATCTAAAATAAGTTTAAGCTAAGGCACTAAAATGGTTAACTAAACAAAAAAGAAATCTAATAAATAAAATATTTTTAAAAAAATATAAAAAATAAAAGCAAATCCAACTTATATAGCAACATAAAAAAGAAACAAATAATAAAATGACAAAACAAAATAACAAAATGGCTAACTTAAACTAAAACTCACATAAAATATAAAGTAAAACAATGAAAGCTCATTCCAAATATTAATGAAACTACAATAAAACTGAAAACAATCTGGTAGTAAATATTTGTAAGTATTTAGTTAATAGGTTAAGTATTTTTGCTCACCAACTTAATAAAACAAATACATTTAAAGGAACAGTTTATTCAAAAATAACATTTCTGTCATCATTTACTCACCCTGAAGGTGTTCCGAAGCTATAGAAGATATTTTGAAGAATGAGGAAACCAATCAGTTCTGGGGCACCATTGACTACCATAGTAGTTTTTCTTCCTGTGCCCCAGAACTGTTTGGTTACAAACATTCATCCAAATATCTTTCTTTCTGTTCTGCACAGTAAGAAAACGTATATTGCTTTGGAACAACTTCTGGATGAGTAAATGATGACAGAATTGTAATTTTTGGGTGAACCATTCCTTTAAGCTTGGTTTCATAGTTTATTTCCGCACAGTGTCACGGGGCTATATAGAAACAACAAGTAGGAATGACATGTTTTCGCACCTTTTTCCAGATTGGCACAGTTGCTTTGAGCGTGTCGATGCAAAACTTCACCGCCTCCAGTGAATCACTTCTGTGTGGCGATGAGATCCCAATTATAACACTTGCTTCCGTTACTGGTACCACACTGTGGCCACGAGACACAAAACATACAGTTCTCAGTACGTAATGACATTCGGCGAATTAACATGCTCATTATCAGAACAGATTTCAGACTCACCCCAGTCTGTGTTGTATATTGATGTGTCTGACACTCTGCCATTTTGTCCTGATGTCGCTGCAGATTTTCCTAAGTTCCAATTCTGCCATCGGAACGTACGCTTCATATTCCAGGCGTACTACTTTCTTGCCCTCAAAATGATCTCTCGTAGTACCTTAAATAGAAATTGGCTATAAAATGATGTATGCATTTGCAGTGTTGGGTGTAACTAGTTACTAAGTAATTAGTTACTGTAATTTAATTACTTTTCCCTTGAAAAAGTAAAGTAAGGGATTACTCTTATTTTTTCTGTAATTTAATTAGTTACTTCTGATGTAATTAAACTAAATACTTTGTGTAATATGTGTGTGCAATAGCGGAATTGACATCAAAATTCAAAGTCTAACTTTAAAATCCGTGCTTTAATGTATAATTCTCACATTTGTAATACTTTGGTCAGTTAATAAGTGTGCTTTATGTAGTTTAATATTATTTATTTGAATGAATTAAATAAGCCGTTTCATGTCTATCCTTCAATCACTTAACTAATCAAGGTTGATGTAGGATATAGAAAGTAATTAGTAATTAGTAACTAAATACTTTTTGGAGAGAGTAATTTATACAGTAATCTAATTACACTACTGAATATGTAATTAGTAACTAGTAATTAATTACTTTTTCAGAGTAACTTACCCAACACTGTGCATTTGTAATAAAGGCAGTTGTAAACCGAGCCAAAGATCAAATTAATATACAAAACAGACATACCAATAAACAGAGATATAGCTCCACAGGAAGCACAGGTTACAGATTCAGATACAGCATCAGCAGAAAGCTTATCAGTAGTGAGTGAAATTACATCTCGACCATTTAAAGCCATACCTGTATATATAAAAATCACATCAGACCCAATGACAAACAGACATATCCAGACAGACAAATACAAATGTAGGATGCACACCTTTGCAATTCCACTACCCTCCACTGAGGGGCGGTATAACGGCCACCTCGTCTCCCTCTCTGAGGGTCAAGGGCTGCTCACTCAAAGGCACGTACTCCTGACGCACAGCCAGCACCACTTGATCCCGTAAAACAGCGAGTCTGACAAACAGAAGTGACTCAGTTTTTACATTTTGTGAAGAATGTGATTGATGCTCCTGACGTGTTGCTATGTGGGTGGTTGCCGTAAAACCAATTTAAAAGAGCCCATTGTCTCAATGAGTTGTAAATATCTATATCCATTCATCATACAGCAGGTGAAAACCTATAAATTAATAGCACGCGTCTCCCCCCATGACAAGCACCTATAATTACAATGAAATCATGTCACACCCCATTATTGTCATTTACGACAAAGCTATGTTTTATAAAAAAGTATACTTTTGGTTGCCAAAAAGACAACACAGACATGAATTATGCCATAGGCATGGCAAGATAAAGGAAATAAGTAAATGTGTCCTATGGTGTGACAGAAAAAATGTAGAAAAAATAACAGTGAAGATAAACCTCTCATAAAGCAATTTTAGATTATAAATATGAATCATATAAAATAATACATTATTTTACAAAACAGTTTGTTTTCTTAATTTTTGCTGTCACGCCATTGGACAACAAGCATCTTTGTATCTAATTATGCAAAACGATGTGTGAAAATGTTTGTACTATATTCATTTTCCTTATGTCTCTACTGTTTGTTCTGCGATGTGTTTTCTGAAACAATGCACAGTTGTGAGAAGCACTTAACAAATACATTAAAAGTTCAATAAAGCTATGAAATGTCTTCTATTTTGTATCCCAAAAACGTGTAAAACTGTCTTCATCGCCATCACTTCCAGAACTGTGGACACGAGGAATTTGATCAATGGACACAGAATTACGCGTGTATAGCCTTTTCGCTGTTGACAAAGTGTGTTTAAATGAAAGTGTGTTTGGTCAAAAGCATACACAGTTGAAGAAACTCAAATGTTATGTTTTAACTTCAGTGTCGATTCTACACAGTTGAAATGTACTTGTGTACCTTGGATGTTTCTCCTCTAAATGCTGCCACAGTTGTACAGATGTAACGTTTGACGACACAGTGATAAGCTCCGATTTAAGGCCCGTTAATTCGGCACTTTTTGCAAAGTAGAGAACAGACACCTGACAACAACAACAATGTAAATATATAACACTAAAGTTACGTGTGCAGTTTGAAACTAACTCGATCAAGCATTCAATTTTACCTCCTGTCATTAAACATGACTTGATTACGTCATGTACACTTTTGATTTACGTTTTGCACGTAGATAACTATAAAAGTAGTTGTGTGAACGATTTAAAAAGCACGCTTACCTCGGTATTCATGTATGTATTTTTTGATACGGACACATGTAGACTTGATACAGTTGCGCGTGTCTTCCTCAGAGCCGAACTCCGATTGGTTTAGCTTGAAGTCAGCTGACTCCTGACCAGGAAACACGAGGATCACGCTGATGCTTTGAAACTTTGCGACTTGGACAGTCAATAAATTGTTGCTTTTTTATTTTTTTGCTTTTTCTGTAGAACGTACAGTATCGCTAGAAAATCTGCGCCATTTAAATCCACTCGTTTTATTTGTCGTGCAATTTCACCAGCAGATGTCTCCAAATTCACGTCAAGCCATAGACTACTTGAGTTAGTTATGATTATCATTATGCAAATATTAAAATACTAAACAGGTTGTATATTTTATATTAAAAACGTGCTATTTAGATGTCCCTTTAAAGAAGTATACACATTCTATAGCGTAGTTAGCAGTATGCAACAGCCATAATTGTACATAATAATGCACGTGTTATCTTTATTAAACAGCCGATGGGTGTTTTTGTGGAGCAAGACAATTCTGTGTGGTATTCAATCAACCCAGTGACATCTGCAACCACAGACCACAGCTGTGCAACGTATGTCCCCGGTTGTTCACAACTCTTTGTTATTAACAACGTGTGGAGGGAGCAAGTGGGAGTCTGAGTGCATTTCTCCCAATATTCCGATAGGGGGTCATTTCCACCTGAAACTTTCAGGATTGCGTGATTTGTCACATATGACTGCGCTTTAGTCGTAGTAGTAGTTTCTCCATTTAATCTAACACCGGTTTGGCTTTGTTGACAAAGACAACGCTTCTACTAAAATCAATGACGCTTTACACTCTAGTGCGCAATGTCAGCAGCTCGGCGTCTAGTGCGTCGCGTCGCGTCGCTCGCGGTGTAGACGGGCTGTAACGCAACACCCTGATAGCTTCCTTTGAAGGCGAATTGTTGTGCTATATATACACAGGTTTGACCCCGGGGACGACCAAACAACTGTCCCAACTACTATTAGACCCAACGTGTCCTTGAGTTTATTATTGCCCCTCAAAATTCACTATAATGGGCCACTTTAACAGATTATCGCTTTTCGTCTGAACCCAACTGCATGAAAACGTTGCATCCCCACAACGCAAGTGCACATATTATTCTCGTCTTGTTTGTTGTAAACTAGAAGTGTTTAAACATCTTGCCAATATCATTTTTATTTGTTTATTTATGTTTTGCAGTTTTTAGAAATAGGCTAGTGCAAATAGCCTATATTTGTAATCTCAGAGCACCTGAGCATCCACGAAACCGTTCATTTTGGTTTTAATACGTTTAGTTTAAATACTTTTTAGTTTTAATCATAAATCATGTCAGGACATTGGTTCCAAAATGAGATAACTCCGTTTTTAAACATTTTCAAAAATCATGTTTTTTATTATGTTATCAGGTTTTTATTGTGTTTTATTGAGTCAGTTAGCTGTATTTTTTTAGTTATTATGGCTTATATCAAAACAAACCGGCTGCAGTTTGATTGATATTAATTGGAATGCACAATAAAAAAACATGATTTTTGATTAATGAGTTATCTCATTTTGGAACCAAACTCTTCATATATATTTTTCATTCTGTGGTCGTCAATTTCAATTTCACAAAACTCCCTAAACTTCAAAGCATGTTAAAAAATGGCACTTACAGCTATCACACAACAAATTATTTTGCAACCATCAAAAACATAATTTCCACGCATTAACCAGATTCCCAAATTAGTTATCCAACCCTACAAAAACCACACACCCAAATCCTGCTCCTCATGAGGAGAGAAAGTTGCTAGACGTCCAAATGTCACCTGATAAATGTCGGTGGGCAAACTATTACAATGCTCTCCCCACCCCCCTATGAACTATGAAGACCGCCCACCACAGGCATCCAACTCGAGACCCCATATAGATTTAAAAAGCGAGACTGAATCCGTGTGTATGACAGTCACTGAGTGCAAAGCATCGGCGCAACATCTGTCAGCCCGTTTTCCGTCTCTCTGCAACGCGCGTCTCCACTTCATACTGAGGATGCTACAGTTCCCGCAGCTCCGCCAAGGCGTGATCGCGTTTCTCATATGGTTCGCGCACTTCATGGAACAGCAGAAAGTTCAAGGTAAAGTGAAGTTTATCCTTTGCGAAGGCTGAATGAGAAATATTATGCGATGCTAAAGCCATCATTAAGAGCGCGCACTGGCACCCCTCGTGCGTAAAACGAATAATTTTTTTTACGAATGATGGTTTTAGCCTTGAAATGTTAATCATTTTTACCAAGCCGCCCTCCTGTCACTAAAAACTTTGTCTTGAAGTGAGAATGTCAATAATTAATAAGATATTTTATTAATAAGGGAAAACTTTATGCAATAAGGGCAGCGTTGTGCGTTAAAATTCTGTCTGAGAGAATTAGCAACAGTCTTCTCAAGGCATCAAAACTGCCTGCACAACCAGTTTGTCTAAAGAGATTGAGTGATTTCAGATGGCAGAAGAGTCTAGAAGGCTAAAAACTCCAATCCAAGTAACTCTGCAAAGTCCCCTAAAACCTTTTCCTCATTGTTTGTTTAATATTTAACAAAGAACAGTCATAACCAATAACAAGTGGTTAAGCTTGGCACCAATTGGCTTTAATTGGTCTCATTCTCTTGTATTGGTGCTTTAAATGAGCACAACCATTCTCTATGTTTCAAGTGGTAACAGATCAAATCTTTCCAGCCGGCAACTGCTGGCTTCAGCAGGGCAAGAACGGAAGATGCCAGGTTCTGTACATGTCCGGGATGAGCAGAGAGGACTGCTGCAGGAGCGGTCGACTGGGCACGTCGTGGACAGAGGAAGATGTGCCCAACAACACCCTGTTCAGATGGCTGATCTTCAATGGCGGCGCACCCAACTGTATACCTTGCAAAGGTACCACGTAAGATTAAAACCAGAGAGAAGCTCTGCGGTTTTCATCGTTTAAGCAACTGGCGATGCTCATCTGTAAGATGTTAAACTGAAGCTGAAGGAATGTGATTGGTGGCCTGTGAAGATTTCAGACAGGAAAGATTAAGCAGATTGAGTATGGAATGCGACGGCATGAAAAAATACAGTGCATCTCTGCAACTTGTTAAGTGACTTACCGTGCCGTACCATCTGCTGGAAATAAACGTAACATTAGTCATGTTTATTGGCTTTGATTGATTCTGTTCAAAACATGTGCATAAATTGCTCATTTGATTATGTACTTGTGTGTATTGATTTAACAGAGACTTGCGATAATGTGGACTGTGGTCCCGGAAAGAAGTGCAAAATGAACAAGAGGAATAAACCGCGGTGTGTGTGCGCCCCAGACTGCTCCAACGTTACCTTTAAGGGGCCGGTGTGCAGCTCGGATGGGAAAACGTACAGGAATGAATGTGCCCTCCTCAGGGCCAAGTGCAAGAAACATCCTGACCTGACCATACAGTACCAAGGAAAATGTAAAAGTACGTCATGCAAAGTCAAATCTTGTCGCTCCTTTTACGCTGATGTCACCTAGAACGTAGGTCATTGTCCACCGCATCTTTTGATTAATGTCAGCTGTATTACGTACACAGAGTCGTGCAATGACGTGCGCTGTCCTGGAAGCTCGACGTGCGTACTGGACCAGACCAACAACGCCTACTGCGTAACCTGCAACCGGCTTTGCCCCGAAGTGATCTCGCCCGAGCAGTACCTGTGTGGGAACGATGGTATCGTGTACCCCAGTGCCTGCCATCTCAGAAGAGCCACTTGCATCCTGGGAAGGTCCATCGGAGTGGCGTACGAGGGGAAATGCATAGGTGAGAATCGGACTGAATCTCGTGCTTGCACAATACTCTCCTAAGCATGTGGTTCCCATTACTGTTTTCTCTGTTGCAATAACACATTCATGTTTCACATGGTTAGCTCTGACCGTTGCTGCTTTCTGTTATTTAATACCTCTTGAAACCACATTGAGTTAAAGAGCGAAATAGGACTACAGTTAATGTTTCTTTTATGAAAATAATGCAGCTGAATGGGGATGAAGAAAGTTGTGGTCGTACTGTAAATACATACAACATATTTTTGTGTTCAACTTGTTGTAATCCAACGTCCGCAGATGCCAGGTCGTGCGAAGACATCAATTGCCAGGAGGGACGAAAGTGCCTGTGGGAGAAGACGACGGGACGAGGACGCTGCTCGGTGTGCGACGAACCGTGTCCCGAGAGTCGCCCGGGCGACAGCGTTTGCGCCAGCGACAACGTCACCTACCAGAGCGAGTGCGTTATGAGGCAGGCCGCATGCTCTTTGGGTCTCGTCCTAGAAGTCAAACACTCGGGCTCGTGCAACTGTAAGTAGGATGCTAAATCCGGCCGCAAAATCCACCCTTCCCAACCGTGATCTCCTTCATTTCTCCCCTATCAAAAACAACACTCCCTTCCATACGAGGCGGCACGTTGTTGGAGAGCCGGTGCTGCATGTGGCTTTGTATGGGCTTCCTCGACTGCAACTCATTCAAGAAGCGTGTTTCAACTCAGTGGCACAGAACGTTTTCTGGAGACTTTCGAAAGCAGATGTTCAGAGACTCGGTTTTAACCCAGAATCCCGGGAAGGATTGCGATTCAGGAATGCGAGACGGCTCTGAACGTTCTGCTCTTCCGCATTGGTTACACTGTCTATGCATCAGAGGCGGAAACGTCTAGACTGACGGAATTGACAAATCATGTGGAAAGGGACATAGGGACATAAACTCGGTTTGTGATGGAGCAAAAAGACTGAACCTGGTCCCATTATAGTGCTGCAATACAGAGGACAGTAATGAAATGCAACAAATATTTAAAATGCGGGGCAGACGTGTTCCTGTTGTGAATTCTTCATCTTTTTAATATATAGATATGTTTCTGTTAAATATTTTGAAGTATTTGAAACAAATGGAAAGTGTGCTGTGTGTTTTATATGGTTGGTAAAAGTATGCCCTCATAAAGTTTAATGTAGAGGCAAATGTAAGAAATGAATTTCTGAGACTTTGCAAAATCGTAGCTAACATCTCAGCTTGCCGAGCACTATCGTCTTTGTGTAAAGGGACTCCAGTTTTTGCATTTTACGCATACCAATGTGATAATGACATGACTTGTGTTTTGTTCTTGTTTTCTATGTTAAACTATTTCCAATACAAAATCTATAAAGCCACTTTTCCAAGAGGATTTCTTTGTATGTAAAACGTCTCCAAAGCAGAACTTCATTCTAACCTTGTACTGTTCGCAGAAGGTCTAGCAAATCTCATGCGGAAAAAATGTGAATGTTTGCGATTTTATGTTTATTATAAACATGTTTATTCTGTAAAATGATTAGCTTGAACACGAGCTAATGCCGTAAACTGGAAACATCTTTGCCCGGCCCGGCTTTGTGTGTGGTATTGACAAATCATTTCGCATTTCCAAAAGCTCGACACTATTTTTGTTTATAAGAAGGGATTAGGTAATGTTTCTTCGCTTGCTTTTGCTTCATTTTGTCAAGTAGAATAGAGGAAATTGTCTCCGCTAATAGAAGGCAGAGGTAGGGCACAATTCCATAGAGTCCCTTTCTGTCTGTGTTCGGGCATAAACACCTCAAAACACATCCCATCCTCTCCTTTCGCTCTTAAGATGTGACCTCTTGTGAACTGCAAAGCGTCATGCTTTGTGATGCTTTAGGAGAAAGATGCAGAAATCTTTTCAAAGTCATGCAGGAAGACTCCGTGCCTCCATTTTGTTGCGTTTTATGTTAATGCAACAGCCACTGTGTTTCTCTCAATAGCTCTATCAGAGATCGATGAAGAGGACACGGATGAAGATTACATGGATTATAGCCATCTATCTCTATTATTGACTGGATAAACCACCGCCATGATCTGGACATGAGTCATGTTCATAATGTACATTCTTTTACTCTTATTTATTTTCCATGGCCACATGGAAGATGCTTATTGTTCTAGATGTTTATTTATGCAATTTCGCCTTCTTATTTATACCTTTATAGTCTGAATAAATGAGTTGTGTCTCGTCTTTCTCATTTTTTGAAAGTATTTATTATAACATGTAATGTTACTCTGTTACATCTTGTGAAAAAAACAAAAACACAGACAAAGACTTTTGTCAACTGTCCAAATGAAATATCTGCAGCAAGGGTGCATGTTTTATTTATTTGTAATCTAATGTTCACTAATAAATGTATTTACCATAGCTCTGTTTACAATCAAAGCTGACCTTTGTCGGTAAATGTGTAGTTTTCTTCTCTACGTGTTGCAAAATGAATGTTATACAAATGATGAAAGTCAATGCGTTTGATTTTCTAGAGACTTAATTTACCCTTGATGCCATTCATTTTTTTGCCTGTTTTATGTAAGAGCTCAAATTTTTGTAACTTTTTATTCATGTATTATGTAGGATTTCCGATATTGATCTTCGCATTGTTTATCTTCCATATATTATTTGTCTTCAGTTTGGAGATCCTATAAATGTTATAGTTTTGCATTTGTATGTAAATGTTTAATGTATAATGATGTCATGTCCAAAGATTCCGCAGAAAGAGTTGGAATATAGAAAGAATGTCTCCTACTGTACTTCAGTTTCCAATGTAACAAAGCAAAACTAAAAATATACAAATGTACAATCTGTATAAATGCTAATGTTTTACACCTATTTAGTCCTCAGATTGAATCCTTAGAAAGTACATTTGTTATTTCTTGCCAGTCGCAGGCAGGTTGAGCACACACACACAAGCAAAAGTTGTATAGAAGCCACCAGAACTGTCTGAGTTGAAGCGAGGAAACTCAATTTGCCAGGAAGTCGTACAGACAGGACTAATTGGTAAGGAAAGCGACAGCACCTCTTTGTTTGGCAGGGCTTCGCTGGATGTTTACTCTTCATTTAAACCCACAGTTATCTGTGTCAGACACGCACTGTCTCTCCCACACTAATTTCTTCATCAGCGAACATGAAACAGACATCTGAACATATGAACAGGTTTTTAATGTAACGCTCTTTCTAAAATCTCTAAGTCATGCTTTTTACAAACAGACCCTCTATTGTGTTAAATTTGGCTTTAAATGAAAGTATCTTGAATCCGTGTTAAAGTAGCCATGAATCCAGTGATCTGAACACAGATGAGAGATAGTACAGTAAGATCTCTGCTGGCATGGATGATCTTCTCTCATTGAATCAGCTGTGGGCACAGGCTGTTTTGTCATAAGGGAATATGGGCACCCGGGCCCTTCTGCTACCCGCTGCGCAGCATCTGTGACAGCTCAGAGACAAGGATGAACGTGCATATGTGAAATGATTGCAATAGGAAAGATTGTAATCAAAGATCACCTGTTTTGGAAAAAAATAGCAGGCAGCCTCTATAACAATGTTAAAGAACAGCTGACGTTACACTTGAGAGGAGAAAAACTTGTTTTTCTTTTCCCATAGTCATGCTGTAGAGGTAAATTCCCTTGAGCTATTCGTTGTGGGGTTGACTTTTAAAAATTCACTCTCTATAGTTTATGTTTGTTTTATGTTTTTTCTTTCCTGCTGAAAAAACAACAACAGATACAAACACACTAACAACCAAAACAGAAAATTAAATAGATTTATTGGTTATAATGGGAATTGCATTGGCTTTAATGGAAACTATAACGGTGTCTACTGGTATGTGATGGTTTCTTTTGGAATCCTGTCCTATTGGAATAATGCCAATAACACACTACAAAAAGGAATTTTGTACTGGTTTTAATGGAAAAAGCTAATGGTTTATAGTGGTATTTAAATGGAAAAGTAGTATTTCTAATGTGGTTTATATATTGTTTCGTTTTCAGCAGGGTTGTTTTCCAGTAAAAACAAATTAACAACACTACAAAAATCAACCATGTTTTGGCATTTCTAGTACACGCTAGAACCAGAAATTTACTAAAACTGAAATTTTACCATATTTGTAGTAAAATTATGATAATAGAAACAGTAAAACACTTTTATCATGATAAAAAAAGGGAAGATTTGTTTTTAGAGACAATGTTCCTAATTTCCATATTTTAATCTCATTTTTTTATTTATGATTAAAGGTGTCTTTTTTTGGAGGATCTATTGACAGAAATTCAATATAATATACATAACTATGTCTTCAGAGGTGTATAAAGACCTTACAAAATGAATGTTTGTTATGTTTTTATTACCTTAGAATGAGCTGTTTCTATCTGTGGATCCCCTGCATGAAGTTCTCCATGTTGTTTCTACAGTAGCCCTAAACGGACAAACTGCTCTACAGAGCGCGTTTCGTTAATACGTTATCTCCTTCAGCAAAGAAGCGAAAACATGACGACATCCATCCATCAGAGCCACCGTAGTGCTTCGAAAGGAAGGCGGGAGGGTTGAAGCGAGCCATTGTTTGCAATTCGCAACATCACCACTAGTTGCCGCTAACACAAAGGGTGATACGAGATTTTTAAATGGGATGCTTAAAAATATATATTAGTTAAATAATGTCTTACATCAAAGTCATACATTTGAGTAGCCAACATTTTTTCGCAAGATGCACGCTGCTTTATTGGACCAAAATTTGTAGTGTAAGATGCATCATCAGACTACTTTAAAGTCCCCGTGAACCGGAAGTTGCGATCGTTTTTACTTCCGTATTTTGGCGCATTTCCCAGTGAAACTGAATTTCTAATGAGAAAGTAGTGGGCGTGGCTTTCGTCTATCTCTGCGATTTGATTGGATGTATAAAAACAGCCGTTGCATTTTGAAATGGAACTGGCAGCAGACTGACATTTGGAGGGGAGGAGTTAACGGATGCTCCGCCCAAGCAGTCTAACATCCGTCATTTAAGATGGATAGTCATTACAGGACGGAAGTGCATTTACAGATTTTAACTAAAGATTATGAGGGCACAGACATTTTTAAAAGAGAATGACCCACATTGATAAACTACTTACAAAAAAACGCTGCAATATTTAATGAAAAAATAGGCATTGTAATTTTTTATTTCACTGGGACTTTATTTCACTGGGACTTTATTTCACTGGTTAATAAAAAAAGTTTTAAACTTTTCTGCAAAAATGATACACAATACAACGTAGTAAAATAACATGTGCAGTGGATTTTCAAGTTTATGAGAGGACACTGTGTGCCTTTTTGGTCCCTCAGGAATACACACGCTGGTTAAGGACAGTGTTAAATGTTAAGGCATCAAGAGCTCTGTGTCGCAAACAAAACGTTTTGGACCGAACCAGTCTGGAGAGGACTGAGCTCTGTGGGTCATTTCCTGACAGTCCGCTGGAGTCTCTGTAGCAACCAGAGTCAACCGGATCCCCCGCTGGGCCTCTCTCATAGAAGTTCAATAGAAACGTGCGAGCCAGTCGATGTCTGTGAGACAGCCAGTGGTCAGCTGAGGTTTAACGCCCTCTGTGTCCGCCTGATGCCTGCAGATAGACTGCCAACGTATTGAACATTTCTGCCGCTCAGACAAAACAGCCTCTTCCGACCCTGTCTGTCCACTTTTGGACAGACAGTTGAGGCAAATTGGAGTGTTTCTGTTGCCATTCATGCACGCTTTAAACAGACCTTTATCTTGGTTTATATACTCGGTCTGTTGTTTTAAGTGTTTATAGAGTGTTATTGAAACCAGAGATGCCTCCAACCACTGAGTGATGGCCCGTATGGAAAGTCCATGCTTATTAACGTGCCGTCAACTGTTTTTCACGATTGTAAGAAATGTTCTCCATTAGCGGTCGTATAAATTTGTTTTGGATTCTAACAATGCGTCGGAATAGCATCAAAAGACGGCTAAGCTTCCTCAAAGCTGCGCCGGATCCGAATCAGAGAGGCAACAAAATCCGCCGTTAAAAAGCCGCCAATTAAACTCTGGCACCGGACTTTGAAACAAGATCACAGAGAGCGCGCGCCATAAGAGTCCATCACTGGCCTTCATTGTTAGTCTCAACATCACTAAGAAGAGTTTTTTCTCACTCGCTTTCTAAAGGGAGACGGAGAAAATCCATGCATCAAAAGTGTCCCGATTCAGCATGTGCCTCGTAACGATGTAAATGGGGGGTGTTCAGTTTGTTCCTATATTAGACCTTTGTGTTGCAAGAACAACGCAAAGTAGCATCTCCAAAGGTTCACTAATGGACGCAATGCAAGTTGAAGCATTAATTCTTATAATTAGCGATGGGAACATGGAGGAGATGGCATGGCAGCTATACAATGGCTATACAAACATGCATACTTTTCATAAGAACATGGAAGACTTCGAAAGCATGCATGCATGAATGGAATGTAGGAGAAGAGGATGCGACAGAGTCGTTAGCTTTTTAGATACATGTTAGTGTTCATTTCACATAGAAAAGAGCGAGTTCAAGGGGAAATATAGATTGTTACACTGTAAAATAATGTAATTTTACAGTTTCATTTTACAGAAACTTTGTGTATATTGAAATACAGTAAATGACTGCAAAAGTTACAAGTCGAGTGTAAAATACCATGAAAAACATGTCATTTAACTTTACAAAAAATATTTTACAGTATTTTGTTGTAAAACATTTTTATTAATATCTCAATGACAGTTTTAACGTTTAGTCAATTTTAACTTGCTAACTTATGCAAATGTATGTATTTAACTTGGCATAATATGGTCATATTATTATACATAATACATACACCCTTGACCTTAAGGTACAGTTCACCTAAAAATTGAAATGCGGTCATAATTTACTCGCCCTCAGATTCTTCCAAACCTGTATACATTTCTTTGTTCTGCTAAACACAAAGGAAGATATTTGGAAGAATGTCAGTAACCAAACCGATCTCTTCCCCCATTGACTCTCATAGTATTTATTTTCCCTACTATGGCAGTAAATGGGGGATGAGATCTGTTTGGTTATTGACATTCTTCAAAACATATTCCTTTGAGTTCAACAGAACAAAGACATTTATACAGGTTTGGAACAACCTGAAGGTAAGTAAATGATGGCAGAATTTTCATTTTTGGGTGAACTATCCCTTTAAGGGGGGCCAAACATCAGTCAACTATCTGTGCAGTTTGTGTTGAATGCACTTTTAGTCTAAGCAGCATTGCTTCCAATCAAATATTCATCAAAAACAACTCTAACTACAACAGATGTCTAACGTCCCCGTTCATAATACAAGCAACACAGCGACAAAGCGTCACAATCCCATTCATTTCAATAGAGAGCTGGCGACTTCTGGCAAGACGAGCATTACCCAGAGTTTCATTTTTCTCAACTTTTTCACGTCGCTGGCCATGCCAAATACGGTTTGTACAAAATCAACATGTTTTGATCAATCAACATCTTATTCAGTATACACATTTATACACAAGTTCCTTTGTTACAAGAATATTGTAAAGATTTTTTACTGTGATCAGTTTATTTGCCCCCACGGCATTAGGAGCAGCTAAAGAAAGCAATAAAGCCTGCTTAAAAAAAACCCTTGGAAGTCTTCTACCACTGAACAGGTGTATAGATTGAAAACTTTTCAAAGAAGATTAAAAATGCTGCCACACCAGCGCTGGATAAAGGACAAGGCTGAAAGTTTCTGTCTTGCAGACGTCTTTGTGAACTTTTCAGACATGGTTAAAGTCTTTAGATAAATCCCAAGCGTTCACCTGTCTGCATACAAATATTCAGCCGGTATAGCAAGTGAGGGAGCAATTTTGGGTCTCAGGTTATTTTAGATAATGTCTCTTCCCTAGACACAACACAATACCAAAGATGGGTTTTTCAGCGATTCTATTTCATGTGGTTTCTTTTTTCCATTTTATATTGCCAAAACAAGTTTTGCTAGGCAGATCAAATGTCAGAAATTATTTGTTTTGTGTCCCCAGATGAGAAATCACTAAAACTTTTTATTTAGTATTTAGAGATTTTTAACCGACTAACACCAGAACACAATGTTCTGTTTTGTACCGAAGCTGGTATGTGTGAGCAGTCTCGCGGCAATCTGCGGCTTTTTGACGTTTGCACACACGGTGTTCTTGTTTAAACTCTTTATAAGTGAAAGTGTTCAAAATGATTTACTAATGGATCTGGGTTTTGTTAAAAAGGATAAATGGATCAAATTCTGGTTTATGGGAATTTTTCTAAGCCAATGACAAGAAACCGCTTCCATCTAATGGGTTTGTGGACTAAAAGGACAGCTGGTTGGGAATAGCCTCGCTGTAGATGACTAATCCATAGAAAGGGAAACACGATGACTAATCACGGTTGTGGGAATGACTTAAAGAGACGCTGCATTCTTATTGCCTTAGTCAAGAGAACTCAAAGTCATCTCGATGAGCAAAATGAGAAAAAAATTGAGGGTTATTCAAATTGAGGAATTGTTCTACCAAAAATGAACATT
Source organism: Triplophysa rosa (assembly GCF_024868665.1). Taxonomy (NCBI): domain Eukaryota; kingdom Metazoa; phylum Chordata; class Actinopteri; order Cypriniformes; family Nemacheilidae; genus Triplophysa; species Triplophysa rosa. The sequence continues at coordinate 6,727,059 of NC_079911.1, read as the reverse complement.
TGGCGATTACGCACCCTTGTGTCATTTTAAATGTGAATGACTTTCTTTTATTACTGGAAAACAAAAAGAATGCTAGTTCCCATTAGGTTTCATTATGTAAGAAAGAATGGCCAGAGAATTCTTTGAACTTTTATTTTTTTGTTTTGTGGGAGAAACTAATTCAGGCTTGGAATGACATGAGAGTAAAATATAAAATATATAAAACTATACAGTAATTGGGTCATCCTCACGAAACCACTAAAACATCATGGCAGTAAAGATTTGAATTTAAAAAAGGTAAAAAACAAATGATCATAATAAACATAATTGTGTTCTCTACCTTGCACAAAGCAACATAGGAATGAGTTAATATTTATGTATTTTATTGCTTTTTCTGATGAAATTCTCATTACCGTAATGCATCCTGATGTGTCTGATTAAAATATTCTGAAAAAGCAATTGGATGTTCTTCTAGATGTTCTCACAAACAATAACATTAACAGAATTTTCATGTATAAGAAAAATGAATAAATAATGATATTAAATACTGTTTTAACAAACACAAAGATATTTATATTACGTTGGATTTTATGTGAAGAAACGCATACGGCAGTACTTTTCAAATGGCTAACAGGTTAACAGATTACTTTATATTTTTCTAGTTAAAAGCTTAATATTCTCTTGTCACACTGTGTACACAACTTTTACCGATACATGTAGTTTTCTACATTTAAAAAAATGTTACATGTATTTTTTTATTAAAACAAAATACATTAATGTCTCATTATGTATGATTAATAAAAACCTGCTTGGGCATCATGGCTTCGCTCTTCTCTAGCAAAAGATGCTATAGGATTGACACTTTTAAATGGTTACGGTAATGAGAAGTTTAAGGGCTTTAAAATGAGTCTAATTTTAACGTCAAAGTGACAAACGGTGTTAACCTTTAAAATAGAAAGCATCGCACTAATGGAAGTACACATCACACATGAACATAACAGTTCAAGACCTTGCATTTAAAGCGATAGTTTACCCCAAAATAAAAATTCTTTCATTATTTATTCACTCTCTTGTCAATCCAAACCTATATCACTCTGTCCTCTGAAGAACACAAAATTAGATATTTTGAAGAACATTGATAACCAAACAACACTGACCCCCAGTGACTTCCATTATACGAACACAAAACCAGTAAAGCATTTCTCAAAATATCTTCTTTTGTGTTCCACAGAAGAAAGAGTCACATACAGATTAGGAATGACACGAGAGTCAGAATTCATATTTTTGGGTGAACTAACTGCCAAAATGATGCATTATTCATTAGTCAACAAAGTGAAACATAATATCACCCGACATATAAATCACAACACACGCCTCCTTCTTCAGCCTTTATTTTCTATGTTGCTCAGTGGAAATTACGCATAAATACATACGAACACTGTCAAACGTGTGAATGACTTCATACCACCACTGTAAACTGCCAGCTAAAGTAGACTCGTCTCCCCGTATAAAGACAGGCACATAAACATCTCAAAAAACACGACTAATCTGTAACAAATGTACAAATATCTGAATTACAAAAAGGCAGCGGAATCGGTTTGGAGGGTATAAAATCTTTCTAGATATAAATATAACAGAAGATGTTGCCCATCTACGATCGTGCTATCAAGGTTATCTGGTAACACTTTACAATAAGGTGCTATTTGTTAACAATTATTTAATGCATTAGCTAACATGAACTAACAACGAACAATACTTCTACAGCATTTATTAATATTACTACATGTTAATTTCAGCATTTATAAATACATTATTAAAATCAAACGTTGTCACTGTTAACATTAGTTAATGCACCATGAACTAACATGAATAGCTGTATTGACATGAACTAACATTAACAAGGATTAATAAATGCTGCAAAACGAAATTGTTCATTGTTAGATAATGTTAGCTAATGCATTTACTAATGTTAACTAATAGCACCTTATTGTAAAGTGTTACCGGTTATCTGTATTTTTGTAAATGATACGCTCGCTTTGTGTCTGTGGCACGTATATAATTTGGTTAACACCCAGACTAGGCTCTTGCATTAACTTTCTGTCTTTGCATGTCATTGATATTAAGGTGTAGGACCTCCAGTTTAACACTAATAGTGTGTTTTACATTCAGGTCCGAGAGAACCCCAAAAACATGAAATAATGCTTTATAGACACAAGCGCACTGATACATAATCAAAGCTTTGACATTAGTTCATCTCAAGGGGCACTGGTTGTGGTTACAAATCTGTATTATATTTTGCATGGCTTGTCAATCATTATCATCCAAATATCTGCGATATGTTCTGCTTTAAAATACCACGACAATTAGGTCTGTTCCAAGATTTTGTGAGTGACTTCTCTGCCCGTCCCATACGTACGCAGCTGCCTTGTTCGGCAGAATCCTAACTGAAAAGGAACCTCGTAAAAGTGACCGATTTGGAACGCTCTACATGGGCAGCAAATTTGTGTCGTACAAATAGTGCTGAACACAGCAGACCCGATTCGCAATTCACTGCGATACAGACGACACCAAAAAGGTGCGGTGCTTTGAAAAGCTATAACTATACAATGCACATCATTTTGGATAAACAATTATGTACATAAGCTTGATTATTAATGATTATTGACTAAGACATATTCTGTACTGAATGAATTTGATGTATAACTGACATTGCTCATTACGTTTTGACTGCGCTCATTGCAGTGCACTATGGGATTGCACTCTCTGCTTTGGAATTTGTTCAAAAGAAGGTCAGTTACAACTGTAGAACACCCTATGGGACATCCTGCGTGTCGGATGCCACCTACGATGCCTTAAAATGCCGCCCAAGTAGGCAGCTCACTAGGTTTTGAATAGCTTGATGGTACATCGAGTGCAGCTCCATTCAGTTTTGAGTTGACATGACAGCAGACGATTTTCTATTTTTTATGATTTCAGAAATCAGTCCATTTCCGAACTCTTAACTTCACAGCCTCAAATAATTAAAAATGCCTACTTGAATTAAATCTAAGGACATTTGTGAGAAAACATTGAAACGTCTCAAAAAATACATGAGCACACACATCTTAAGGCTTTAAAGTACTGACATCTCTTTCTTGCAAACACACATTCAAACAGTCACGCACACACATCCTAAGAAAAACAATCTACGGACTACGAAAACATGACTTCCAGTTGCCCTACGTATCTATTTAGTAGCGATGTGCGATTAGATCTGTATCTAAAAAGGACAGATGACCCTATTTACTGACAAAGTCGATTTCTTGTTCTCAGTTAATACGTGTGGTCTATGAGAAGGTCTCAGACTTCTGAGCTGAGGTTCCTTCATTCTCTGCAGATATGCATGCCTTACAGATAAGACTCGACGTTTTTTCATGGCTCAATTTGTTACACCACTGTAACAGAGTTAGAGTAACAATGTAGTTTACACAACAGCCGTTCTGAACTGGGCTGTACTGGCCGGTGGTGCGTTTGGCGATCGGTAGCGTCTGAGGGATGATGGGATGTTTTCCCTGGATCATATCCTGCCTGTCTCCTGGTCCTTCTCCTCCAGCAGATGAATAAGCTGAGCGAAACTCTCCTTCACCGCGTCCATGTTCTCCACCATGCTGCCCTCCAGAATCCAGCTCTTGCCTCGTGCCAGCGGTTCCAGCTCAAAGAATTTCTTTATCTGAGGGTGTGAGAAAGAGACGGGGAGAAGGAAAGGCTTAACTGGGTGGATACAGAAGTATCGGTCTCATTTACATGTGCAAAATAGGGATGTTTGGGTTCATCTGACCCCGTCAGGTGCATTGCTTGAAGTGATAGTTCACCCTAAAATGAAAATTCTGTCATCACTTACTTGCCCTCTTGTCATTTCAAACTTGTATGACTTTCTTCCGCAGAACACAAAAGAAGATATTTTGAAGAATGTTGTTAACTGGCACCCATTCACTAGCATTGGTTTTGCGTCCATGCACTAGAAGTAAATGGGTGCCGCTGCTGTTCGGTTACCAACTTCCTTCAAAATGCCTTCTCTTGCGTTTTGCAGAAGAAAGAAAGTCACACAGGTTTGAAATGACAAGAGAGTGAGTAAATGATGACAATTTTCATTTTTGGGTGAACTATCACTTTAAGGGGCATTTGGGCAATTCCAGGGTTAGGATATGACATTTTTTTATATTCTTAGAGAATGTATTTATTACCAATATATTGAATCATATGTTGATATTTTACTAAATCCCTAATGATAGAGTCCAGACGTCAGAAAAAATATCAGCCTATACACAAGTTTTCTATTTTAAAGAGGGAAACATTCATGGGTTGTGGATGTGCCAAAAAAAGGATGCATTTCTGTGAATGAAAATGTACAAACCCGAACCAATAATACCCAACAAAACATAAAACTGTTAATTTATTCAAATGTTCACATGCCCATTTAATAAGGAATAATATGGACCGGTATGGATGTGACAATTTTGTTACGGATGTGACAGTTTACTTACCTGACTATGGGAAACTGCTTTAAAAACAAAAACTTTAATAGAGACTTCACATTGGTTTTTAAAGCACCAAATATTGACATCTGACCTATCAGTATAGCGAAAACCGTTGGTAAATCTTGATTCTTTCCATCTTAAGGTTGACATTTTGTATTTGAGTAGCGCATATACAAAACGTTTGTTATTAAAAAATGTGAACAATGAACTCATCTGCTAACAAATATTTGGATTCCCAGAGTTAACGTTGCTAGCATAACATTATTATCCCCAAAGCTGATAGGTTTATTTTTATTCCTCATACTTAGGTTAAGTTTTGGAAATAGCATCAAAACCGATCCTTGAATCAATCTCAAGACAAACATTCTTCATTCCCGGTTATTTCATGGATGTGTTTGCTCGCTTTTTTATCAAGCCTATTGACATTTTGCAAACATTACATGACCAATTGATCTTGCAGATAGTTATCAAAAACATCTGGGTGGTGTTACCCTAATTTTGGCCAATAACAATAATAATACAAACTGCGTGTTAAATATTCAATTTGTAACATGACGTCAAAAATCCACATTTTTAAAACAATGTTACAGATATGTGATATCTGCCAAGAAATTCCAATGTATTAGCCAGGGGAATATGAGGACAGAGTTGTAGTACTAGCGCCAATCCTTTTCAACGGGACAGAAAGGGGAGGGGGGACTGGAATGCAGGCACTCCAGTGATCAGCGTTTGCTACGCTAGATTATACGAAGCCAAACTCTGAGAAACAAGAAGAACAGGTGTACAGGTGTGTACTGCCTTAATATGAGCAAATAAAGCTAAATGGTGATGTCATATAAGTGATCAAAGCATTTTCTGAGATGAAGAATACTTCTGCTGATCATTTGCAGCTCTGCTGTGCTTTCAGAATTTCCACAGCAACAATGAAAGCAACAAACACTAAACATTTCAACAAGACATGAGTTATTTCCAAACCTGAAGCCCTTTAGTAAAGATCAACCTTTTCATTGTTGATTGTGAGTTCGGGTACCATGTCTCACAATCGATTCATCTATAACCATTTAAATCTCAACAGCGTAAAGCAGTTTAGATCCAGAAAAAAATCATAGTGACCGGCGCTAGCATCTAAACATCCAGAATCCAAAAATGTCGCTGTCAAAGCGATTTCCTAATTTATGCTTCCAGCCGAATCGTTGACCTCTGAACTTGGGAGACTTAAAAGGCCCAGAATAAATACAGGCTAACCAGCACAGGTGCGAAAAGTGACTGATGCGATTATTTCAAATGCTGCGCTGATTTACCACGGGAACATTTTGACACGCTATATTTTCAGCGCGTTTTGGCTACGTTTTTGGAAGCCCGTTTATTGTCTTGTCACCTGATTGGCTCATTCTCAAACCTCCCTGCTGTGGAAAGAGAGCGAGCCACGCCGCCGCATTCGGCCTCTTATTCCATCAGGTTTCGGATTAAAAAATACCACATCAATGTCACATCTAGGCAGACGCTGAGCTGAATTGACAGGGTCCAAAAAAGCGAAATCGTTCGCTTTTCTTTGAGAGTGCGAAAGGGAAGAAAAAATGAAATTAAATAATCCAAGAAAACAAGCTTTGAGCCAAGGCTTTCCTATCATGCCAAGAATGTTGATTAAGATTTCCCTGTCTGGGACTACATCGCTACAAAATTACACAATCCTGCTGCTTCGAAGAGCAAGAACAAACTTGGATGGCGTAGCCGCGTTCGTCTATTGTTTTGCTGCAAATCGCGTTGGAACCTGAATTTCAATTGTAACGGTTACAAAAGACAGGGGACTTGGACGGGCTGACGGTGACGTTCGTGAAAATTGCTTCACAAAGACGACACAGATGGTTTGCTGGTCAGTCTGACAAAGTGAAACAAAGTGTTGCATCTTCATTCTGCGCACATAATACCCAAAGGACTGGCACCGGACAAACCGCAAGTAATAGACTGCATGTGCAGTCTCTGTTCAAGTGTAAAATATAATGCACCGTACAGTCCCATCGTGCAAACTTTCCACAAGCTAGCGCTCATACCAAACCAGACTGTTTGCAGTCAATTAGATCAGTTGGATTGAAAACAAGATTAGCTTGATCTGAAGTCGTCTCCAGTTCTTATTTAAACAACTTCAATGTAAACGGAGCTTTTTGAAAACGTTTTCCAAAGTGGAAAAGTCCAAATTCTGAAGAAACCATCAAAGCAACTTCCGTTTAATGGCAACTTTAAGGTTGTGTTTGCTTGCTTTTAAGGAGCAATTTGTGATATTAAGGATCTATTGACAGACATGCAATAATATATACATAACTATGTGTTCAGAGGTGAATAAATGTTTTTATTACCTTAGAATGAGCTGTTTCTATCTACATACACAGCGGGTGCCCTTCTACAGTAGCCCTGAAAGGACAAACTGCACTGAGCGCGTTTCGTAAATATGTTATCTCCTTCAGAAAAGAAGTGTAAGCGTCACAACAACTTAGTCCTGCGTCAGCCACTGTAGTGCTTCGAAAGGGAGGGGTGGAGTAGAGGCGGGTCACAGGAATCCCGCGGGATGGGAAACAAAATCACTATTAATCACGTGACTGGAAAGGGACAGGAAAAAATGTCAGCGGGAGTGGATGGGACCGGGAATGCACAAATATACCTTTGATATAAATAAACAAATAATCTTCTGTTTGCTTTGGTGTGGCTGGTAAGTGAATAACGTGCTTCACACACAAGTAACAGTTGGTGGTGGTAATGCACCAAGTTGGAATGCCAACCACCAATAATATAAGAGAAGGCGGCGACTTCCCATGCACTCACTAGACTGTTTCCGGCAAAATCAAAATGGAGTCGCACCCGAAATTCATGCAACGACTGCTCTGGGAAAATGATACCTCTGTCGTGCTCACCGACATTTCTGGTCTTTCTGTATTTTTTACAGAATTCTCAAAAAAAAACAGGGGTGGGAGGGAATGGGAGTCATTCTTCTGGGATTGTGACGGGACGGGATTGTTTCCCAGTTTTTTCGCGGGATTGGGATGGGACGGGAATTTTATTTTGGTTTGAAAATCCACTCCCGTGTCACCCTCTAGGGGTGGAGTGAGCCATTGGTTGCAATTCTTAACCTCACCACTAGATGCCGCTAAATTTTACAACATGAGTACTATTAATTTACTTTTTATTTATTTACTCATTTACCAAATTTTCTTTTCTACAAAGATTTAAATTTACACGTCTGAGTTCAAAAACTTTAACTTTTTCTTCTTTCAGTGATCTAGTTATTTACTTTGGCAATTTTACTAAACTTAGGGCATACTCACATTTAGCCCGGTTTCTCGATTGTCCCTCCTCCCCACTCCCCCGCTGGCCTGCGATCTCTAAACAAAGCGATCTCTCTCAGCACAACGGAATCCATCGTAATGTTCAGTTCGTGGCTTAGTAGATGTGTTTAACTTCTTGCGCGCGCTGCACAGACCGATCCGCTTATGATATCGTTGTCATACGAGAGCGATATGATAGTAAACGGCTCATTATGCTTTTAAATCACCCTTGCGTACTTTATTATCATAAAGCCGATCGTTACACACAGCGTTGCATTATGTTTGACAAACCTAATATCTGGAGTAGTTTTGGCCGCAGTGACACGCGCCTTTTTTTTACGGTGACAGCTGAATCTCAGGGAGGAATTTAAACAGTGACATAATTTACGTCTTGCTTTCGGTTCTGCCCTCCGGCGCGATTTGCGCTCATATTGTCCCCTTTCTAAACCAAATCACGCTCCAGCCCACCTCTTCCAAACAGGCCAGGGCGCGGTAAGTGAACGCTGCGAGCACTCATACTAGTCAATCAAACCAGGCTTTAGGTGTCAAACTAACATGGGCGCGGTTTGTTTGGGACAGAGCCATTTAGAGAGAGAGTCACGTCAACTCCATTGAGTCATTGACATTGACTCCCAACAGTTTTTTCACAGCAATGGCGGTTCATGGAGGCTCTCAATAGTGCCCGGAAGTTAGTAACGCATTGAGCTGCACCAAAACAGACAAACTGAGGTAAACTTTTAACTTAAATTTAAAGACGCAAGTCTTAAATAAAAAAATTAAAGAAATAAAGCATGAAGGCTCCATGAATCAAAATGTTTAACTTCCGTTGGTGCAACTCTCTCTCTCAACGGCTCTGGTTTGGGACAGTGCGAGTAGGTCCTAAGTTAAGTGGATTTACTACTTAATTTTGGGTCTGAAATTTACTTTAAAAACCAAAACTGCAAAAATAAAATAAAAGTTTATAAAATTTTACTTATTGTTTTTTTTCAGTGTTGCAGCTTTTGGAAAACGCTTGGAAATAATATTGTGGATGAAGAGCGTTGTTAAACAGAAACACTGTTTTAAAATGTACCCAGATGAGTTTATACAGTACGTATATAGCAGAGTCCTCAAGTACCTTTAGAGAGCTCAAAAAGTCAACTTCAGTGCCCCACCAGTTAAACAATCCCGACTGACTGTTCCACCTGGTTTCCTTCAAGACTATTTTGGATGTGAAGCCTTTCCGGTGTCAGTGGGACAAACCCTTAACTCAAACAAGCCGTGACCAAACGTCTCCCTGCGACCTGACTACTGATGCCCCCGCGCAAATCCACAACCTCACAAGTTCCAGGTGAGGGGCCGTGAACAAGCCTTTTGGCCCGCACGCTTTCATCGGCTGCCTGCCCGGTCACAGAGCAGATATACAATAACTCAATTTGCGTGGAGCTCGGCGGTTCACATCTGGACTTGCAACATGATAGAAAGAAGCTGGGACTGAGCCAATGAAATGCAGCGCTGCAGAACTGTTAGGTCTCGTTTTCATCCAGCCATCCAACCGCCGACAGCTTGTCCTCCTGGCCTGTACGCTAGCGTGGATCGACCCTCACTCCAGGCACTTCTGGAAACACCCACAAATAAAGAACATAGTCGAGAGACGAGCATCCCCTCAGGCGCTGACAGGTGACCTGGCCCACATCAACAGAACACTGAAACTATGATCAACAAATCCATCTGATATCCATCAGACTCTGAACTTTATACTCATAACCACACACACCTGCAGTTTTTGCACTCCTAACAGAGAGACGTTTTCCAAGTTCTTTCTTCTTTGTGGCCTTTGATTTAAACATCTACCAGTAAAAGATATACTCCACCCAAAAATGAAAAGTCTGTCATGATTTATTCACCCTCTAGTTGTTCCAAACCTGTATACAGTTCTTTGTTCTGATGAACACATAGAAAGATATTTGGAAGAATGTGGAACAGACAGCTCTGAAGCACCATTGACTACCATAGTACAAAAAATGATTGTTTCATTTTTTGTTCTTTTGAACATAAAATAAGATATGTTGAAGAATGTAGGAAAGCAAACAGTTGTGTGGCGCCATTTTAATTTTTCCTACTATGGTAGTCAGTGATGCCCCAGAAATGCTCAGCTGCTAACATTTGACCAAATATCGTTCTTTGTCTTCAATAGAACAAAGAAATTGATACAGGTTTGAAACAAATTGAGGGTGAGTAAATGGTGACAGAATTTTCATTTTTGGGTGGAGTGTCCCTTTAAGACCCTGTTTACACCTGGGGCATGTTCAAGCTCAAACCGGTGCGCAACGTTTTGCTACGGTTTCCGGGTTGAACGACACGTTTCCTGGAAACGGTTTGCAACGGTGTGGTTTGAGATGCGTTTTCTCTTGATTGGTGGGCGTGTCAAGAATGTCGGCCCAATCAGCAGCAACATGTATATAACCCACGCGGTATTAAAGAGACAGCTCGCACAATGGGTCCAAGTAAAGTCGTTTAAATGTGTCCGCTGCAGCTCGGTATACGCAACAATTGAAGATATTAGAAGAGATGTAGTTTGCAGTATTAAACACGTATTTATTCCGATTTCTTCGGGCTCTGAAAATTCTTCAAAAAGAACACAAAGAATGGCCTTCTCAGCTGCCATAGTTCAACTCTTGCGTCATCACAACAGGGTTCAACCGCACCACCGTTTACGTTTAAAAAACGTTTTGCAACGTTTTGTCAGGGCTGAACGCAGCCCTGGTATTATTGCTGCCTTCACGTGCTCTCGGAAATTTGATAATTCCCACTTAAACCCGGAAATAATTTATGGAACAGTGCTCTTTTAATGTTAGCAGATACTTGTAATGTTCTAATGCTACTAAATCATTAGTAACCTTAATGTTTTCATTTTTTACTAAATTGTTACTGAATACTTTTAACTTGACTAAATCCAGACGTTACTTCTGGGTTGAAGTGGGAATTATCGAATTTCCGAGAGCACGTGAAGGCAGCATATGATCCATTTTGGGCAATCACATGTCGACAGTGTTAAACAGCCATAAACCCTCATAATGTGATCCAGTAGCTCCGTTGCATTAAGCATTGTGTTAGCAACCCAAAAGGTGTGGGTTCGATTCCCAGTGAACACACATACTGATCAAATGTATAGCTTGAATGCACTGTGAGTTGCGTATGAGTTTGCCAAATGCATAAATGTCTATAACAAACTGTTAACTCACTTGTCAATAAGTTTTAAATAATAAAAAAATCTGTTTCCATACTTTTTTCTATTTTTAACATTCAGCACCAAAAATGAAACCAAACCTGTACGAATTTTTTTCTTCTGCAGAACACAAAAGAAGATAATTTGAAGAACGTTGGTACCCAAACACCCTTGGCCCCCACTGACGTCCATTGTATGAACCCAAAACCACTGAGACATTTCTCAAAATATCTTCTTTTGTGTTCTGCACGAAAAAAGTCACATAGGTTATGAATGACACGAGGGTGAACAAACGATGACAGATTCATTGTTTTTGGCTGCACTGTGCTTTTATTATCAGGTGTAAGGGCCAAAAAGCAACAGAAGAAGTTAGACCCTGAGATAAGGCTGAGGATGCACATCTCCTGCCCCACAAAGCCGTTATTTTGCATAGCCCTCGATTGTGTTATTTTCCAGTGTTGAACCAGTCACATTCCATAGCAAACCACAGCAGTTTCACGGGCCCCTCTATTCACTTGCTAAAGGCTGCACTCCCTTTCTGAAGATATTTCCTCATATTAAGAAATGGAACAGTATTTCACGCAGGGCAACGAAGGCCCCGTCGCTGGGGATTCCTCGGCGAAGAAACATTCCTGACAAAGCAGCTCAGAACAAGAGCTTCGGCCAAAAGCGCGTTCAAATTTCAAAACAAAAAGTGCTGGCCAAGCAATACGGGGGTACACATGCGCATGCATCCGAGGTATACGCGTGTGTTGCTCCTCGTACGCAAACAAGGACATCGTTGATGAACACAGGAACGAAATGTATCGTGATTTCTACATGCACCTGAGATGAAAAATCACAATCTGCTCCCGTGCCACGGCCCCCGAACAGACATAACTCCCGACTCGCGTTGGCCGGCCGTTATGTAAGCATGTGCTTGAGTTACGGCGATGACTGAGGTTCCGCGTTCTCATAACTCACCGTCTCCAGAACATTAGGAACGTATTAAAAGGAGCTCAAGCCGCCCCAACCCCCCCCCCCGGATATCTTCAACGACACTTTACCTAAACATCATTCCAACTGGGAGCCCCAGGCCGTATCACTGGTGATTCCTGTGACACTGGAAATAATCCAAACCGAGAAACTCCACTAATACTCATCGATATTCTTTCTGTCCTGTCGTGCACATGTTTAATCCATGCTTGAGACGCGGAGGAACAAACAAAAGCGAGATCTGCTGTTCAGATGCACAAATCGAATTGGTTAAAAATAGCTAATTGGCAAAAGTAATAGTTGTCCATGAGGGCTGGGATTCAATTAGAGTGAACGTTGCTTCCCGAAAGCAGTCTGGAGGGGTAAAAAAACTCCATTAGGAGATGAGCATGGTTGTGCTCCAGTGTAAAATGTGTACAGGTGATGTCACACACTTCCTGTGCACGCCTGCATCTGACCTATAACAGTATTGGATGGCTTGTACAGTCTGTAGTGTACAGACGGCGGGCGTCGGATGCCAGGCTGTATGTGGCACATGCGTGCTCAGAGTGCTGAAGCATCGCCCTCCCAAAACCTTTCAAAACGTGACGTTAACCCGGTATGAGCCGTGCACACCACAACGAACCATCTTTGACTTTTTTCCATCATTGAATGCTGTAATTTCAATACAACACAAGAATTTGGTTACTCCGTCCGCACCATCCCTCCGAGATCCGCCACCATATGGTCCCCAAGCAGACGGATGCTGGGCATCATGGCCACCAGACAAGCCCTGGTCCACGTGGCAGCACCAGTGACCCCTCTCAGCAGAATGCTGCCAGCTGGTCGGCACAATAACGTCTGGCCAGCATGTTTCTTTCAAGGCCAGACAGAATACAGAGTCCAAGCAGCCAGACGTTCCACCACAGTTCAGCCTCCTTCAGGCGCACAAGATGGCCTTTGTCTCCCCGTCTCAAACGCATCTTTCAGGACAGGCGTGGAAAATTCCTCCCCCCCAAAAAACATTCAATTGATGGCGCCTGATGGCAATGAGGACTTTGAGGACTTCTCTCCCATGTATTTCAGGGATACACAACAAATTACTCAGGAGCGCTTATGTAAAGCGCCGTAAGGTATGTTATACATTCGCTCGGCTAATCGTCCATAAAAACACACGGAGATAGAATTCCATTGTATAGCCGAATGACTTTTACTAAGAGAGCAATGTTCAGGAATGAGAGGATCTCTGAGTAAGCACGGTGTGAGGATGGCAGAGGACAAAAGCAAATCGAGAGGGTCAATGAGGACATGAGGTGAGCGGATAACACCAAATGTGTTTGTTTTCCGCTCTCTCTGTATGGAAGGTTATGCAACCAGAGTTTTGTTTTCAGGTTTAATATAGGTTTTATTAACATTTTATTTGAACATTTTTATACTTTCATCACGTTCATTTTTGTTTAACTTTTAGCAATTATGTTATGTGCTTTTCCATTATACTGTATATACAGTATATATATATATATATGCCATGTAAGTATTTTATATGTAAACATGTATTATATGTTTTATTCTATTTCTTTATTAATAATTTTATATCAATAATGCATTTCTGTGAAAACATAAATAAAACTTAACACAATGTCCAGGCCTGGTCCTTTCTCGTCCTTCACTCCTGCCACTCGTCCTTTTATGCTTCCGCTCCTCCGTGAGAGATGCGAGACCGGTGCAACGCAGGGCTGACACTCATTCGCACCGAATCCCTCACGGCTCTCGTCCCGCCTTCCTCATTACACACACCTTTTGCAAGAACTGTATTTTAATCTATATCTGAAATGATCTCATCATCAAACAACAGACTGTTGAGTGTTTGTTTTCTCCAAAGAGTCATTAAATCAAACCCAAACAGACAGAATTCCTTACAGTTCCTATCCCTGCATATAGTATCAGTGGAGAAAATATCTGTCATGTGAAACAGGTCCGGTCAAATTTTCTATATCGTGGTCTCTGTGTGCCACTACCACTCGTGTTGGTTCTGTACACATCCATCTCTATCAGTCATAACTCTATTAGAGCCAGATGTTACGGGTGCCCTGTCTACTTCCAGAGCCGCGGTAATTTTATTATTACTCTAAATCACAGCCCACTGAGATCAGCAGCGGTAAAAGGGGAGGGGATGTGCGGTTCTTTTAAAGGTAAGACATTGACCCCTTCCATTACCGCATGGGGGGGAGCAGCTTCCAAAGAGCAGATGGGGAGACGGGGGCAGTAAATTACCCCGGTGACTGTGACTCTGCTGGGTAGAGTTTCAACTGCCGGGCTCCAAGATATGAAGACCAAAGAGCTCAAGGGTTACCATATATCAAAGATACAAGAGTCTTTCCTCTTGCATGAGGAAGGGATTTACCACATACGGACACACCTGTAATGGTCAAACCTCGGGATATGTTACCATGCAAACATTGTCAAACTACATATTTCTTCTGAAGAGTGTTTCTCAACTGCTGTGGTGTGACCCAAAATGATCACATGTATGTTTTGACAGCAGGGACAAAACAATACTGAATGCACATAATAAAATGCAATAAAATCGAATTGGTAATAAACAAATAAGTCGTCATCTAAAATAAGAAAGTAAATTGTATTAACTACCCACGCAATGCACTATAATTGTTCATTAAGTTTTACCAATTTTCTGTATGTCTCACATTACTGTAAATGTATGTGTTATATATTATCTCTTATCTGGTTTTTAAAGATCAATAACTGCATGACCGGACAATAAAAAATCTCATATACAGGTCGACCACTACATATATTTTTGTGTAGTTTTGTGCTGCACAATTTATAGGTTCGATGATGCAAAATTTCACCGAAGATATGGAAATATTTAATCTAGCGTGTCACAATGTACTGTAGGGATGTAACAATATCAAAATCTTACTGTACAATAATACCTCGGTATAAAGTCCACCGTACGATGTTTATTGCAGTATTTAAAAAGACAAATGATGACTTGGAAACGTGCCATAAGCATCCTCTTTTCTTTATCCTCTAATCATAGCTGTTGCTTAGAGGTATGAGTTACAGTATGAGATGGGTCAAATGACCTAAACATCCCTTTTACAACATAAAATAATTGCACCAGGTGGACCTTGACAAAGATAACATTTATAATTTTTTCGAACATTCTCTATGTTACGGCCGGAAGACCTATCGTTTCATACAGTCGTGTGACCAAGATAATATCGAGACAATTTTGCTATTGCGATAACACCATATCGATAATATTGTTACATCCCTAATGTACTGATATTGACAATAATTGTGATATTACAATAAGTGTCATTATACCATTGTCTAGTTGAATCCTCGATTCTGATTGGCTGGAGGGTGTGCATTAAAACAGTTTAATGCACAGGGAGTTCCAGTTCCATGTTTAAAATGAACTGACGAACATTTTCATCATTTTCACCTGTCTGATCAAAAAAGACACTGTAAACATCAATAAAAGCTTTAACTTGGCAAATGACCATGGTATAAGTGGGATAATCCACGGCTAGGCGTGCATTAAAGGATTTTAATGCACTTCGCGGTGGTTCTTGGCCTTTAATGCACGGCTAGCCATTGATTATCCCTTACATATTACACATGATCATACTGTAATGAAAAGTTGACACTCCAACATAATAGCTGGGGGAATTGCACATTTAACATTTTGGCTTAAAGGGGAACTCCGCCGAAAAATGAAAATTCTGCCATGAATTACCCTAAAGTCGTTCGACAAGCCTAGGGCATCCGTTCATCTTCGCAACGCAAATTAAGAAGTTTTGATGAGGTTTGGAAGCTTTCTGACTCCTGCCCATAGACAGCAACGCAACTGACTTTCAAAGCGCAGAACGTCAGTTACGTTGCTGTCAATCTTAATTTTCGTTGCGAAGATGAACGGATGTCCTAGGCTTAATAAGGGTAATTCATAGCAGAATTTTCATATTTCGGTGGAGTTCCCCTTTAATGATTGTGATTAAGAGCCACGATGTTTACTTCTTTGCCAAACAGAGAAAACACAAAATAAAATAGTTAAAACCTAATATCGTGACAGCCCTAATATAGTTGCACTGCTGACAATTCAGAACCAAATTGGGAATACAAAATTGTGACAAAGATACACCTTTAGAACTTCTAGACAGTTGCTAATGCTCTAAATAACGAGGCCTGTCAGGTTCCAGCACCTTCACATAATGAGAAAAAGAGAAAGAGACGGACAGCAGCAATCTTTCCCACAGCGAGTAACACGAGAGACTGTGGAAGGGGTGTAAAGCCAGACAGACACCCAGACAGTGGAGTGAGTGTGTGTGGTATGAGAGAGCATGGTGTTTCTCCAGCTCATCAGACATTGGCCTTGGCACCCAGCGCTAAAACCCATGCCAATGTCGGCTGAGTGAATTCCGAGCCCCCGAGGAAAACAACAAACGGGTCTGTTGTTTGGACCCGGATCGCTGTGTGACCACAGGGGGGTGAGGAAGACTCAACTCAACTGGTCTCTCGCATCACCTCCTGCATCAGACTGCAGTCTGCTTTTGTGTTAAGGGCCAACACTTCCCTTCTGAAGACATCTTTAATGCGGTGACAGATCTCCAGATCTTCAGGAAACTGAATGTTACATTTTATATCTCAATCTTGAAAATAACTTTTAGACACTTACTTTTGTCCCCTCGAGCAACCTTCATTATAGCTTCTGGCCATCTTGGCTCAAGTTTGCACATATGAAAGAGAGAATTATGGGTAATATTTCATTTGGTTGTTGATATTGCCGCACACTGGGTAATTCAATATCAGTACAAGAGTCCCCCGATGTCACATTTTTTAACAGCTTGTATTGTTTACACACTCATATATCATATATATTAGTATATAACAGGTACTAAATATACTTTTTTCGTCCCGTCTTTATAAAGCTCAGAGGAAAACACAGGCGTTAATCTAGCAGTCACTGCAAGTGGGTCCTCCAAAAAAATAAATTTTTCTAAGTATACAAAACCCAACTGTTTCCATTTTTTATTTAAAGCAGAACCTGCAAACTTTAGCAATTTAAAGATATTTGGGGAAAAAACTGTTCCAAGCAGTTCTTTATTTTTGCTGTGCAAAATTGTCTAAATCGATAATTCATTGGATTTCCTAAAAAACAACACGACATATCGGCTTTAAAGTTCCAGTCCGTAATAATTTTTGGTTAAAAGAAAATCATCAAGTACGTAAAAAAAACTTTACATAAAACTTGTAATAATGATTTATCATTTGAGCTGTCCGATTTCATTTTAACTTAAGTACAAAAATTAACCTGCTATTTTAGGTTTCAAACAAAGAGGGCGATAGAGAAGAAGAACTAACAGATTGTAGCTTTAAGGAAGCTCTGCATATTTAGTGTGGTTTCGAGTTCGCCTGACACCAATCGGATGTGTTACTTTGTTGAGCGTTAAAAACAGCTAGAGCTCTACAGATTGGAAAAGGACGCAGGGCTCTCAAGACGCATTTTTAAACGTTGAACTATTTTTAACTTGACGTGCCATCTTTAAAACGCAATGCTCATTGTTGGACGCTTGAAAAAACATGATGACATGATGCAGCTGCAGAATAAAAATGTCTGTCTGAATGTGTATGACGTTGTGCATAAATGGGATTAATTTAAGGATGTGACACATGATTATCTTGGACACCTGGCTTACAGTATCACTGCTGTGTAAATTTATGACCGTAACATGGAACAAGATGTCCAATGAGGAACGAAACAAAGCTGTCTCAAGTACTGTCGCCGGTCTGTAATCTCCAAGCTACTCTTGTAGAGCCTGTGTGCTCTGAAAAACGGTTGGTTAAGATGGACGTCATAAATAGGATTCAGAAAAGCAGCTTTTAAAGATATAACCAGTTCACAAGGAATCTAACTGTATTATATGGGGCATAAACATACTTAAATACAGAAGGCAAATACACCACTCCTAACTGAGCTATTAATAGGGAAATTATTATAGTTTATAGTACATTTTTGGTGTAATTTTCATGTTGATTTTATTTTAGCTCATTCATACATTCCCTTTAGTTATTCTTTAGCAAGGACAGTTTTTTCAATTTAACTTTAGGGACTGTATACACATCAGCGTTTTCATGAACAACTGAAAACATTTTATGCATTTTGGCTCTTTTTTACACTAAAACGGAAACTTCTGAAAACGGGTTTCAAAGTGCACGTTTCTGAAAAACATACCATACCAACCATATCATCTAAATGTAAACTCCGAAAATGTGAATCTGTGAAAGTGGTGACATCATGCACACGCATATTACATGTTCAGTCTATAGGCATGTGCGAGTATAACCAAAACAACATTGGCGGCCAACAGTTTGTACTACTTAACACACTTATTTACATTTCTTCAGTAAAGTGTAGATTTACTTCACCGCTACGACCAGCGGAGACACATTTTGGGATTAACCTTGGTATGCGTATGTGTGGGTGTTTTTTTTTTACAACGCCAACTACTGACCGGGTATGCATAATACTTAATGTATAACATAATGTAACCCTTTACAATAAGGTGCTGTTTGTTTACAATCAGTTAATGCATTAGCTAACATGAACTAACAATGAACAATACTTACACAGCATTTATTAATATTAATTCATGTTAATTTCAGCATTTACTAATACGTTATTAAAATCAAACGTTGACACTGTTAACATTAGTTAATGCAACATGAACTAACATGAATAACTGTTTTGGGATGAACTAACATTAACAAGGATTAATAAATGCTGAACAACTAAATTGTTCATTGTTAGCTAATGTTGGCTAATGCATTTACTAATGTTAATCAATAGCACCTAATTGTAAAGTGTTACCATTTGCTTTATTACACACTATCAAAAAATCCAAAACTAGATCGACTGTACCAGTGCTGGGTACTTGAAAGAGTTAGTGGATAGATTCCAGGTAGTGATGCACCGATATATCGGCTAATAATCGATATCGGTCCATAAAAGCAATCTTTACACTATCGGCCGATAGTTTAAAAACAGCCGATGATCAGGGCCGACATATCCTGTCAATCAAAAGAGGACAGGAAAATGGAATGAATTTGTGCTCTGTATTTAGAAAATGTTAAGAAACATCACCAGCTTGATTTTCAATATTAAGTCATTATATGAATTATTAACATTGAGAAAGTTAAGAAATATTCATTTAGAATCGGCATCAGCAGATATCACTCTATCGATAGATAATCATCTATCGTGTCGGTGGAGAAATTTTGTATTGGTGCATCTCTAATTCCAGGTCATTATGTTATTTTTAAGAGTGACATAGGTGGGTCACTCGGTAGACCTCAAGGTTACGAATACGCGTTTTGACAATGTCATGATCATCCGTAAAAAGACAGATAATACATAACAGTTAACACCAATGAATAAACAGGTTTATGCTGGCAAGTGGAATGTGAACCAGACCTGCATTTGATACGTTGAGTCTTTGCAATTTATATCTGGAAAAAACTAAACATCTGACATGTCTCCATAGACTAGTGTGTGCAGAAGATGTAGTATATAGGGAGAATTGTGTTTCAAGAAAACATTTAGCAGCAAAGCTGTTTTGCAGTGCATAGTTTTCTTATTGGCCCAAGACTTCAGAACAGCTCAGTAATTGGCAGATGGACAACATTTTTGACAACTGCGACATTGTTCCAAGTAGACAGCCAATATATATATATATAGACTCCTCTTAAATACTGGTGACATTGATCAATTAACATCACAGACTGGAAAATCAGATTTACCACAAACATTTGTCTTTTTATGTTGCAAAAAAATTGTTGCGTCAAAAATGTAGCATAATTCAATTCAACAGCAGGTTCAGTTTACAACAAATGTTGGCAACGGTTTCTCATTCAATCCCCAAAAACTGTTTTGTGCCCATAGGAGGTCCATGAGATCTGATCCCGTTTGAAATCGATTGAGAGCAATTTAATGGAAAACAAGCTGGTCGGCTCCTATCACGGCCGCGTCTTGTGCAACCCAAGTTGCATGTCCAGCAAAGCGAGCGACTGCCAACTGCAAAGCCCCGTTTTGAAACACATCAGTGAAATGGGATGCGTTATTCTCCAAAGGCCGATATTTATTGCTCACTCAGGACCGCTTCTCAGCCTCGTTCATTAGCGCTCTGTGCATTGGGCGATACCCTGCAGCCTGCGGACCGATTTCTCCACTCGGAGCAGATGCTGGCGGACACACAAACCCATCCGAGCGGTACAGTCCAAGTGACTCTCTCACACACACACACACACACACACACACACACACACACACACACGCACGCACACACACACACACACACACAAATAGCAAAGACACACAGGCTGAGTAACTCAATCCGCCAAACATAAAAGTGACAAGGGGATCATTAAAATAGAAATGTGACGGCAGAGACATGCCACGCATGCTATTACTAACACCAGTAAGCACTTCATCTTCATTTTGGTGCCGGTTGCATTTGAAACGATGTTCGAAAGGATCGCAGGAAAACACGCTTATGAGAGGAGACGACAGCTGTAGTGTTTCTCCACACCACCGATTCTTTGGGCTCTCGACAACACAATGCCTTATTGTGGATAAAGCCTGAGAAAGTTGGTAAGCTGAGTCGTGTCGATCTGTGGGAGAATGTCTTGTTGCCTGTCAGTGTTTGCAAACAACAAGTCCATCCCCAGAGACCCAAACTGCAGGCGAAACACCGCCGTCCCGACCAGAGGACGAAATCGAGCGAGTGATGACGGCATTGTCATTTATGGCAGATTAACAAAAAGACAAGCAAACAAACAGCTGGCTTTACAATATGTAGGGCTGTAACAATACGCAATTATTTGACGTAATCGCTATTATTTTACATTATTTATTTCAACTGTAATTATTGCATAAATACGAAACAAGGAAGAGTTCAGCGACACCTCTACGAAAGAAATTGTCGTCAAATAAATCAATATAACATGTAAAGATGTTTGGTGTATTATTCATATACTGCAAATGACAATTTAATTAAATAATCACAATATTTTATGACAATTATTCAATGAATGAGTGACACAAAAAAGTATGACAATTAATTGTCAAAGCCGTAAAAACAAACGATTAATCGGCATGATCGCAGTTATTTACTAGACAATTAATCGTCAACAAATTTCATAATCGTGACAGCTTTAATGTTGCGATCTTTAAAAACAAAAACACAGTGTCCATAGCAATGGCCTGCCAAGCTTGGATGGAGCATACATCATATTCCGAATGCTGCTCCGCTGATACACTCTAAGAAAAAAAAACTAAATTGCATGCTAAGTGACCGTGTAAAAGTTAATCTTGCATTTCAATTGTGCAATATTAGATATGGTTTGTATATTAAGTTCTGCTTTTTGTATAATGTGTTTTCCCTGTGGCGGTCTCTTTTCTCGTGAAAAGCAATGAAAATAAATGCAAATATTAGGTTACCTTTTTGACATACAGTAAGTATTATGTGATTCCTCTTAAATGCGGGTATTATGTGAGCATTACGTTACTGCTTGTTTAGAGCAGGCGGCAGGTTTGCCCCGGTGGTCATCCAGCATGTAGACGGGAAGCGTGCAGAGCCAAGGATGCTGAAGGGTTGAGTATTAAGGGAGTCTCTGGTTACAATTTGTGCCGAGCGGGCGCAGAAGGTTTGTTCTGGTGGTGGGCCAGAACGACGACGATGGGAAGAACTGGGCGAGTACTAAGTTACGTCTTGTACAGGCGGCAGGTTTGTCCCAGTGTTGAGCCGGGACGAGGAAGGAAATTATTAGACGAGGATCGGGTTACCTCTTGTACGGAGCGGGCGGCGGGTTTGTCCTGGTGGTTGGCTAGGATGAGGAATGGAAGCGTGCAGAGCTGAGGATGCTGCAGGGCCGAGTGGAGCTCTGTACGTGCTGCCTCCATGTCCTCCTCGGACGAAGCGCTGTCCAACACGAAAACCACCCCCTGGGAACCCTGGTAATACCGGCTCCAGTACTTCTTAATTGAGTCCGCTCCTGCAACAAAAACACACGGTTTCACACCATCAGGGTCTCGGCGAGGAAGTCATAACATTTAATAAACACATTAACCCCTTCGCCAAAAAAAAGAAGGTGGCTGGAAAATGTAAATCAGATGTTGAGCTTTAAGACACGAGAGCTTCAATAAAACGCTCTTGGCAACTGAGCGGTAAAGCGACTATGGTGTATTTCGACACAGTATCAATTCGAACATTGCTGGAATGCATTCGGTGAGGACCCGTACCTTCTTTCAAAAACCAGTGCGGATATTGCATTATGTATTTTTATGACCTTAAGCATGCATGCCAACTTGCGCTCCGCTCAGGGAAAGCCTGTGGGGAAAAGCCGTGCTCAAATGAAGAGCGCTCGACGCAACAGCGTTTCTTTAAAGTCGACCCTGAGAGCATATTAAAATGGTTTCTTCTGATGGCCAGTCTACAGCACAGTTCAAATGGGCCCACTTTTACAGTGAACATATGGTTTCTCTTGCGCTCAGCAATTTGGGGGTACAAAAATGTGGCCACCAAGACACACAAGCGCAGCATGGCTTTGGTTAAAGTGAGTCACAGTGGGGCCTGTACCCTAACCGGGAAAAAAAACACAGCCCGGTTTGTCTATACCTCTCGTCCTCGTGAGTTCTACTAATGGAATGCGCGGCATTAATCGCGTGCATGCTTCGTGTGCGTCGCCTACCGCGCCGATACATTTGCTAGCAAATCGCTAATAAATAGGTGACATCTATCAACGCCAGAGATTAACCAGCAGCTTAATTCAAAGCTCTTGAAGTCCTGCCAGAACGTACGAGCTATTTGCTTGACGCTAAGCAGCTGTGCGTCGTTCCACGACCGCTCTCCACCGGACCCGAGTTTAATGGTTCCGCTCCCAAACTTCTGAGCGCTTTGTCACACCACAAACTGAGCTCTTAGTCATGCCTCGCCAAATTATCGGAACTAAAACTGTTCTGGAGCGCTCTGTAACTCGCTCCACCTATCAGATCGGGTTGCAGCGCTCGAGTGGCCGATATCATCGCCGGTATTACGATCTAATGCTTCCCATTTGGAATGATCCACCGCGGTATTCGGCAACAGCTTTCCAAACGCTGTCATGCAACCTTGACCGCAACAGCAAACATGCTCTGCGATACCCTGCCAAAGAAATAATGTTTTGTGCAGATGTTAAGACAAGTTGTGACTCACAATAAATATTTGTGATCCTCACAGACAGGCCATGTCCGAGGCTGACTCATCTAGTTAACAAACGTTTGATCTGTTGTTGCCATTATAAAAAGCGCCATTAAATATTAACGCGCAATCGGTTGACTTAAACAGCTCATTTCCGACACCGTTTTCTACGTGGGTCATGGGATAAACATGCTCTTTGATTCGATGTGACTAGAAGTCTCCATCTACTGGCTGCATGTTAAAAGAAAAAAATCCCATCTGGGAGGTCTTGTTGAAGCAAGGGCTTTGAAAAGCAGCCGTTTACTTTCATTTCAAACGCGTAAACGTGTGCATCACGCAGAGAACAATGTGACGGAACGCAGCGGCGTTTATCAGCAACTGACTGGTGCATTACAATCTCGTGTGATAATGCAACTAAAGCACATTTTCGCAGAAATCATTACATCATGGCCGCGGTCCAGAGAAACAGAGAGAAAAAGCGAAACAGAGAGAGAGAGGGAAAGAGCCTGCTAAGTGCTTTCAGATGGCTGCTGCGAGATGGTAAATGTGAGCATGTGGTGCCTCCTCTCCGCTGCGCCTGTCAGCCTGCTAGATCACACGGGGTGTCATCGTGATACTGTTGGGAAACGTGCGCAGACGGCACGGCGCTTTGAACGTCTCCTGGCTTCCTGACATCACTCACGCCGACCCAAAACACGGGCCAGACGAGCAGACCAACCAATAACACGGGAAAACGGTAAACCTTCTCGACGGCCGCGTCGGAAACGGCAGGAGGGCGAGCGTGTCACGTCGGCGCGCAACCTCCATCAATAAGGTGTGACATGAGTTTTCCGCGTCAGGTTCAAGGTTAACGTCCCAGTCGTAACCCAAGCCTGATGTTTTTGGGGAAAAGGAGGTCACACTCTGCAGGCCCCTGACATTGAGCTGAACTCTTCAGAGGTCTGGAGGGGAGGTTTCTTAAGTGCTTAAAAGGAAAACAGAACGTAATTGGGCAGGTTTTCAGGAGAATTGGGAGGTTAATCAGTTTGAAGATCATTTAACATTCTTTTTCTCACCATTTCACTTTGAAAGGGTATTTTAACCAATAATGACCATCATTTACTCAACTGCATTTGTACAAAACCCCGGTTTTCGTCGTTCCACAGAGCACAAAATAAGTTCATGCTTTTCATTCCCATTATATGAAAGTAAGTAAATACGACCCTGCATGTGAAACCCAGCTTTTTTTGTGATTTTTGGATTTCTACATAAAATCCTCCTACATAATGAAGAAAACATTTGATATATTTAAAACTGACTGAAGTAAGATCATGTAAAAACTCTAAATCATAGTGAAATTAATGACTGAAATCAAACTATGCTCCTAATTAGATGATAAGGCTTAAGCGTGAATTTCAAGGGCTCTTAAAGCATCATAACAATTCTCAGCTCAAGATTTATTACAATCCACAATACCGGGTTCACAATACAATAGTATCACATTATTCTGAAATTCAAAACCAGGTGTAATTTCCAATTTCCAATTGTTATTGTACATTTTTATAGTTTGGACAACGTTTGAGGTTTAATTAAACTTTCTGTAAGTAAATTAATACCAATTTACCAGGTATGCCGCTTAAAATTATTGGCGAAATTGTAACTATAATTTTGTGAAATTTAGTAATGCGAGTTTTAATATAAAATTCTAATTAAGAAAATAATTAAGAAAGCTAAACCCTAAGAGAGAACTGGCTCCTCAATTATCACAAAAATAATAGTCATGACTATTTTGGCCAATACTGAGATCTAGATTATTAAACACGATTATCTGTTGTCTTTAATAAATTTCAACATTATATTACATATTATTATGTCATTTATATTATTATTAAATACAACGTATAATACATTAAAGATACCTTTTCATAATTCATATAATCAATAATGTCAAAATAAATAAAATGTCGTTTACTGCTGAACAACCGAATAAAAACTCCTTTAGAAAGAAAGGATTAAGAAAAGGTGCGCTGTGGATTTATTCAGGTTTAAGTTTTTACATTTGGCAGACGTTTTTATCTGAAGTGATATACTGTACAGTGCATTCAAGCCACAATATTGTTACATCCCTTGAAGCAACCAACAGCTTTGTGCGAGAAACAAACTGAAATCACCTGTCACCATTCACTTACATTGTACGGAAAACCGCAACATCAAAACATTGCTAAACTTCTCGTTTCTTCTCGATCCAGAGCAAAAAATCATAGACTTAATAATGACATGACGGCAAGTAAATGGTAATCGAATTTTCATTTCTGGGTGAACTATCCCTTTAAATATCCATTTCCATCATGTCCCACCTTCAAACTAACTCATGGCATGCACAAGGACCAGGTGAAACCCCGCCTCGCCTCGCTCTTCACTAATCTCATTTACAGCACTTACAGTACGTATCCAACTTTGTCACCTCACCTATGGAGCCCTCCCTTCCCCCAGAGCTCAGTGCATCTACGACGCCCTCCTTTTCACATCATCGCTCACTCATCCTAAAGACGGATTCAAAGCGGCAGCCAATCACTCACACGAAAACGGAAACGCGGGCCAAGATGGCTGCGGGTTCGGTGAACGAGTGACATCTAAAACATTTCCCTTTGCGTGCTGCATCCAAGCACCGCCGCTTCCAATTTACATTGAAGAGCAAACTATCAGTCATCAAAGAAATGACTCTGCATCATTTGGGGTTGGGTCCTCGTGTCACATCTGTGTCAAATAACGTTTATATACCCGGTGTTGGGTTGCCAAAGTTGACTTTTCAGAAGTTGAAATGCATTGAAATGACAACAGATGTGTCCATAGGTGCTGGCTAATGACAATAATGATGCAGTTGAAAAATCATTAACAGAGAGCATTTACCTCCGAGTTCCTTGACGTTTAAAATGGCGTTCTGGAACGGCACGGCTTTAATGCTAAAACCTGCAAATGAAAGTTGAACAAAAATTACACACCATGAGGATTTCATAAAAGAAAGTCAGAAATAAACAAACACCCCCAGCACACCTGGGTGGTCATGTGCAGGTGTGTAAAAACAAAACAGTACGATTTTCGTAGCACACAAATATCTTCTAGAGGCGTTTTATGAAGAACGTTGATCAAAACTTTGCTACCTAATAAATATTTGCAGGCTACAACAGGACCTTTTCTGTTTTCCTCCAGTTGTGTAAACAAAGTCATAAATACACCAATCGAGTTACAGAAACCTAGTTCGGTCAAACCTTTACGAGAAAGTAATAAGAGGAAGTATAGAAAGTGTTTGGTGAGGAGGAAGTGCAGAAATCTGTGTTTGTGTTTATCGGTCATGTCTGGCTCTCTGATGGTGGGCTGACCTGTGGTAGGAACGATGTTGTCCGCTGCCTCACTGCAAAGTCTGGAGAGCAGACTGGTCTTCCCGGAGCCTGTCAGACCTATGCAAACCACGTCATACTCTGGTCTGGGAGTGGGAGGTCCTTTACAGCATAACGTCCTAAAACACTGAAGACAAAACGGAGACAGGTAGAAGGTTAAGATGATTTCCATTAAAACATCCCACTCAAGTTTTGGCTCGCGATTCTCTGTGCGTGTGTGTCGTTTAAGAAACAGAACCACATCTCGAAGCCATCTGACATCTGTTGACACCATCTGGTTGAGCAAACGTTTCTGCGCGCAAAAAACAAGTCTACCGCACAGTGCCTCCATTGAAATTATATGGGCTGAGAGTTACCACAATGTTCTGGGCCGAGCTCGCACCCAATATATTTACTTGCAGAAATATGTCCCTGTTCTCTGTGCGCTATTGTTGGAGGGCTTTGGTTGACGTCATCACAATAAACGCTAATGCGACTGAAAAAGTCGGGCAATAAATTGCAACTGAGCGAGGTCGGACTAACCGCCAAAATACACACGCATAAACACGGCCCATAATACTGCTAAAACAGGTCATTTAACAGATCAAAAGCTTCCCAGCATACAGTCTACGGGAGGAAGATCAAAGCCGCTGGGGCCCTCTGTTCGAGCACATTTGACATGCGGAACCCGCGATTGTGTTGCGTTACAGTGCGACGTTACGGGTAATGGGAGCTTAATGCGGTCAAGCCTCTTCTGAGTAAAAACAAATACATATTCAGCCAGTATAAAATTTCTTATTTCCCTTTCTATCTTCGTCTCCGTCTGCCTTTTGCATGTCCCACAGCAGACTTCATCTGGTTGGCTATGTATAGCTTTATTTATAGCGAGCTGTCTACTGCCTACACGGGCAACATCTTGACCCAAGTAAAACTTCATATTTAAATGATTTGGAATGGTGTACAAGGAACACAGAAATAAAGTCACTCGCATGATGTGCGCGGGATGTTTTACACTTGGTTTATTGCTGCAGAATTTGACGTTAGCATGTCGCTAAGCTAAGTATGTGATGCGTTAATGGTGCAGTTTTAATTAGATAACCATTTCACAATCAAATACAACAATATTACCAGTTTTTTCACTGAACATGTTGCAATGCGTTCTGGGATTGCCGTTTCTGTGTATGCGCAATTTCAACGTAATGCATGTGACATTTTCAGTCAAAACTTGAAATACAAATTCTCAGAGAATGTATTTATTACCGATATATTAAATGATCTGTTTATATTTTACTAAACCCCTGATGATAGAGTCCAGACGTCAGAAAAATATCATACTCTATGCATGAGTTTTCTATTTTAAAGAGTAAATATTTTGTTATTTTGAAAGTCCTACTTTGGTTTAAGGAGTGTCCAACAACAAGTTTACGTACATACAAAGTGTAAAAACACTTTCATTTTCTAATAATAGTTAGTTATTATTTTCTTACTTCTTGACTGACTCTAAAATGATTCATTCGGCGATTCATCTGTCTAATCCCCTCCTTTCTGTCAGTGTACTCTGATCTGATTGGTCAGATGGTCTAGTCTGCTGTGATTGGTCTACCGCGTGCAGTGTCGCAAATGGAACGTAGGCGGGCATTACACCGAGTGACGCAAATCTGTCGCGGAACTGAATTTAGAACGACAGATGACTCGTTCGCGTGATTCAGAGTCGACTCCTTTTTTCCCAAGCCAATAACTTTGTTATTCGTTCACGTTCGGCTTTACAACTTGGTAGACTGCTTACATTCACACACAGCAACATTACACATTGCGTGAAATGTAGTTTTAACAACACTGTAATAGTTACTCTTTAACAGAAGAAAATGAATGTGTTCTGGATGTGACAAAAGGACTCACATTTTTGAGAGAAAACATACTTTGTTTGATTTCTGTGAATTAAAACACACAAACCAGAAGCACTAATACCCAGCAAATGGGATGATTCTTCCACAAAATAGTTTTAATTTCCATGTGCCCATTTATGAGGAATATGGACTGTTATGGATGTGACAATTCACTTACCTTACCTGACTATGGAAAACTGCTTTAAAAACAAAAACTGCTTTAAAAACTTTGAGAGAGACTTCACATGGGTATTTAAAACACCAAAAATTGACATCTGACCTAGGTTGCATAGAATTGCCCATATGCAGCTTTAGGAACTGAATTGTCGCCTTAGCTGTTGTGTGGCCTAATTTAATGAAGCTTTCTTGTATGACTAACTTCTTAGTGTATTGAACCCTTTAGATGAAAGTGTCTGCCAAATAAGTACTATGGAAACGTATCTTACTCAAGTATGCAAAAACATACCAAAATTCTTAGAAAACACACTGCGGGTGTACAATCCTGTTACACATACTTAGCGTGTGTTCTTGCGTTACTCTGCCGGCAACAAACCTCAGCACTCAAGGGGCGACAGACTTCCCAATGAGGCATGAAATCTGGCTTGCTTAACTTGGTGTTCCCATACTTGCGTAGAGCGTTTCGACCCTTATTTAGTCATACTGTAGATACTAATGACAACGGCTTCATAAAGAGGTGTGTGTGCCAATAAGAGTGGGAGAGTGAGGCTGGAACAAGGGATTTTTCATCACACGGGGTGCAAATATGCATGGTGAATGCATTATGTGAATCATGTGACATCCACAGGCTAAGTGCACACACAACACAGCATAACTGGATGAGGGTAAACCATGACGGATACAGTGAGAAATCATGAATGCTTATTCGTTTGTTTGTTGTATTCATACATTCAGGACTGAACATGTGATTGCAAGGAAAATGTGAGGGAGGCGTGGTGGGGTTTCAATCTACATTGAATACAGACTGAGTTTGGGTGTAAGATTGGCAAATAATGACCTCTAGTGGACACAGTGATTATACTTTAAACTCCAATCCTACAACAGATCGGTTTAGTTTATTAGTTTAGTTTATTAATTTATAAATCACATTTCAAACAACGGAAGTTGTAGCCAAAGTGCTGTAAAGATATATTAAAATACTATTTAAAAGAAAAAGAAAATTAAAAGAAAATTAGCACTGGATCAAAACCATAGAGACATATGTAAAGATATAAACACCTTCAATTAACTCAGAATACAGATATGTTTTTAGGGAAGATTTGAAAATGGAGACAGAAGGGGAAGATCTAATATTGAGAGGAAGACTGTTCCAAAGTCTGGGAGCAGCCACCGAGAAAGCCCGATCACCTTTCGTTTCGTAACATGAACGAGGAACAAAAAGAAGAAGTTGATTAGAAGAGCGTAGAGATCTTGAAACATTGTGCGGAAAAAGAAGATCATTTATGTACTGAGGGGCAAGCCCATATAAAGCTTTATAAACAAAAAGCAAGATTTTAAAATCAACTCGGGACTTGACCGGTAACCAATGGAGAGAAGCAAGAACAGGAGTGATGTGTTGATTCTTTTTAGTTCCAGTCAAAAACCTGGCTGCTGCGTTTTGAACCATCTGCAAGCGATTTACAGCTGAATTGGGTAAACCCACGTATAAGGAATTACAATAATCTAACTTTGAGGTGATAAATGCATGAATAACAGTTTCAAGGTCTTTCTTAGAAAGCATCGTCTTGATTTTGGCAATAGATCTAAGCTGAAAGAAACTGCTTTTAACAATCGCACTAATTTGCCTATCAAAAGTCAAATTGGAATCTAAAATGACACCAAGATGGTCATGAACATTTGGAGATAAAGATCCAAGTTGATTAATTAAGTCAGGAGTCATAACCGTCGGTGCCATAATTTACCAGTCACATGGATCTCGATTTCTTATTGTTCAATATGTAATCATGCTTTAGACTCCACATGAAATCAAAACAGGCTTATTTACTTTTAAGTGATACTTCACCCAAAATTGAAAATTCTGTCATCATTTATTCACCTTCGAATTGTTCCAAATCTGTATAAATGTCTTTGTTCTGATGAACACGGAGAAAGATATTTGGAAGAATGCTTATAACAAAACAGATCTTGCCCCCCATTGACTCCCACAATAGGAAAAAATACAACACAAAAGAAGACATTCCTTTTTTCCTTCTTTCCTCCATTTTTTCCTACTATGGGAGTCAATGGGGGGGGCAAAATCTGTCTGGTAATAAGCATTCTTCCAAATATCTTTCTCGGTGTTCATCAGAACAAAGAAATGTATACAGATTTGGAACAACTGCAAGGTGAGTAAATGATGACAGAATTTTCATTTTTGGGTGAAGTATCCCTTTAATACACATTTACTTCAGTTATGTTATTGCAATCTTTCATCAAAATGTAGTGATTCACTACATTCTTTTGGCTGAAGTCACCAAGCACTCCTATTTATTAAGCCCTTTATTAAGAACACCCATAATCCAATTGATCTGAAAACGATCAAATCAAGTCCTGTCCAACCTTTTTTTCCTCATTAAGCATCCTGCCTCACTCAAAAATAGGTCACACTGAAAAAGTTGAATGGATTGTAAATTACATTCTATTTAAAACCCAACCTTCATTGGCCGTGTTTACTTCATAATCGGTGTCTGTCACGAAGGGTCATCACAGTATCAGACTTGTAGACGATGCTTGCCTTATTTCATGTAAGCTTTTTCGATGTGATTTTTGTTTATTAGAATAAAACCCATATACTCTGATATTCTGCTGTTGGCCTTTTTGCCAAATAAATGTGTTCAATAACCACCTTAAACGCTTAGTGTTTTCTCCATTTTATACCATCCACCTCATTTGGTGATGGTTTATGCTGCCATCATGGGAACCTGGGAAACTTGTGCCATCCTCTCTCAAATATTTAGTCCTCATAAGCTGATCCATACATCTCACATATAATGATCAAAATACCACATTTTTGCAAAATCATTCATTCATTGACAACTGTTGCTTTCCATGGTTTTGGATATCGGCACTCCCCCAACGACATCATAACTCTGCAACTAAAATACAGAGTTTCTCATTGGTGAACACGACTTCGCTTGAGCGTTCATGTGGAACTTGTGAATATAATATTTCAGACTCCACTTAAAGGCTGGATCAGTCTAACCTGATGGGCCATTCAAAGCAAATATGTACAGTACAAATATTCATCACTTTTAGCCACTACTGATTTTACGAAATTTTAATATGTGTAGTAGTATTACCACAATATCTTTAATCACGATTAAAATCTGTTATTGACAACCCTCTTCTACTCAAAAATCCTCATTTCAATCTCAAATCACACAATTTAAATTATTCATTTCTGTAGCAAAACTAGTGTGGCATTATGAGCAAAAGCATGAAGTGATATCAAAGGCCACTTTTTCAACCATCGAATGACATCCCAAAAACAAGTCCCAACCTATGTCATTTGCCATCATTTTGGGTGAACTGTTCATTCAATAGAACCCATTACTTGTCACCTGAATATAACAACTGCTGTCCCACTTTAACAGAGCTCTGTGAGAGACGAAAACATCAGGGAACAAACACTGGTAGTTACTTCAGTAACCAGAAGGTGGCAGCACAAAAGACGATCCTGTGCCTAGTCAAACTCTTTAATCTTATTAAATCTAAAACAGTAAAGAAAGTCAAGACTAAAACAGGTTAAATATTTAGAACCAAACACATGCAAATGTATGTAAACAATCCCATTAAGAGGAACCGTTAGAAACTTTGAAAACAGGTCAGACCTGTACTTGATAATCCAGTGTGGAAAAAGCCAGTTGGTCAATGTGTTCTAAGAAATTCTTTAACAAATTAATAAAAAGCTGTCGATCTCCAAAATGAAAACTATTTTATTATCTATTCACTCTCAAGTCATCCCAAACCTGTATATGACTCTTTTGAGAAATGTCTCAGTGGTTTTGTGTTTGTAGAGTGAAAGTCAATGGGTCAATGAAAGTCAATGTTCTTTGGTTACCAACATTCTTCAAAATATCTAATTCTGTGTTATACAGAAGAAAGGAAGTCATACAGGTTTGAAATGACATGAGGGTAAATAAATGATGATGTTTTTGGTGAACTATCCCTTAAACACCCCCAGGCCCAGTTGGTTATGCATTTATTAGAGCAAGTTGCACAACAACAGCAATGGCCTAATCTTTACACAAGTGTAGGTGTCTCCTGATACATCACAGGTAATCATCATCAGACAGCCTCCAACAACAGTACAAAGATCAAACACGCAGGGTCAAATCTGGATGCCAAAATATGTGCCGCTATTGGCCCGATCACAATAGTAAGCGGCTGTTCCCAGGGGCGTCATCATCTGGGGGGAAATGCCCACCGATGCCACTGACGCCCATCCTACCCATAGCACGGCTTCCAGGTAGAGACAGGCAGGGCGGGCTGCCCGACTGGATGGGGCGAACAACAGGAAACAGGAAGGGCTCAAAAACTGTGATTGATGCCACAATAGGAGGCCTGAGAGGAAGCGGTAGTTCCATGCCTGAAATGCACCAGAGACGTGCTGGCGTGCAATAAAACTCAATGGCACCTGTTTGTTCTATGATAAAGAAGCGGCAAAGTGGAAAAATCACAAACCAGACTTAATGTTAATTCTTTATAGAGGCTTGTAGTGACTTGGGGTAAAGACAAACATGGGTTTACTGGTTTAATATTAGTAGCAATTGGTTTAATAATAGTTGTTTTTTACTACTACCAAAAAACCTATGGGATGCTCAGATCAGAATTTTTGCAACAAACACATGCTACCAATTTCATGCTAAAATGAAAACGTGTGTGTGCTATATTAGAGGATTTAACAGCAAAATATTATCAGACCTGTACACACCTGATCGCAGGCATAGCTTTGTTCCACGGTATTGAAGCACTGCTCTTTTTAAACTGTAGAAATGGTAAAATTGTCTCAACGATGTATGCATTTTCATTTTCTGTTGTTGTTCATGCAGTAGTTTTGCAAATATTATGTAAAAATCAACCCGTTGTTAGAGGGCTGTACAACAATTAATCATGATTAATCGCATCCAGAATAAAAGTTTACATAATATACGTCTGTGCATATCAATTTTGTATTTATAAACGCATACACGTACATGTACAGTTGTTTATATATAATTTATATACAAATATTAATATGGGAGTGTCCATTTACACAGAGTACAAATAGCCCGCCTTGTTGGTAGAAACTATTTGCACTAACTCCGCCCACCAGTATTTGTGTGTATAGCTCTGACGCTGGAGACCCCAGTTCAAATCCACCTGTTGCTGAAATCGCTCTTTTATTTCCACCTTTTCCCATCACATATCAGTTCATGAAGGCATCTGTTTTCAATCAAATTAATTTAAACTTAAAATTAAGTTTTATTCATAAAGTTTAGGGTAAGGTTGGGGGTAGGTGTAGGGCTTTATTATCTCAATAAATTACCATCCTTTTAAAGAGTAAATATTTTGTGATTTTTAAGGTCCTACTTTGGTTTATGGAGTGTCTAACAACACGTTTACGTACATACAAGGTGTAAAAACACTTTCATTTTCTAATAATATGCAGTTATTTATTACCTTACTACTTGTCTGACTCTCAAATGATTCGTTTTGGCTATTCATCCGTCTAATCCCCTCCTTTCTGTCAGCCTACTCTGATCTGATTGGTCAGATGGTCTAGTCTGCTGTGATTGGTCTACCGCGTGCAGTGTCGCAAATGGAATGTAGACGGGCATTACAACGAGTGACGCAAATCTGATCCGGAACTGAAATTAGAACAACAGACGACTTGTTCGCGTGATTCAGAGTCGACTCCTTTTGTACAACTTGGACATGCTTACATTCACACACAGCAACATTACACACTGCATGAAATGTAATTTTAATTTAATAATTTACACTCTGTTATATTGCATAATGTTTAATGCACAACAATACTGAGGAGCAAATAGTATCTGCCACCATTTATAAGTACCAATAGCATTGAACTACTACTGTATTTACACTTAATCCAAAGAAAATAAAGCTATTTTCGGTTAGCGTAAATAGCGTATCGCTAAGAATATATTGCTATATTGCTATATTCACTTAGTGTAAACAGAACCTACTGCAATTTAAACTTAGTGTAAATAGAAGCTGTCGGTATTTACACTTAGTGCAAAAAGCTGCTGCCTATTAATATATACATGCAAATATTTCCTAAATATATACATGTATGTGTTGATAAATACAAAATAATTATGCACAGTGCATAGACATATATTATGTAAACACAAACGTTTATTCTGGATGCGATTAATCGCTGAACAGCCCTATAACAACGGGTTCGATTTTTTCATATAATATTTGCAGAAAAAGAAATTCACAATGAGCATTCCATTAGGC
Organism: Triplophysa rosa; assembly: GCF_024868665.1. NCBI lineage: Eukaryota > Metazoa > Chordata > Actinopteri > Cypriniformes > Nemacheilidae > Triplophysa > Triplophysa rosa. The sequence goes on along the minus strand of NC_079911.1, from coordinate 6,692,116 downwards.
AAGATTCAATAACTATAACAACTGTATTTACAACTGTAAATGACATTCACTGTGCAAACACAGAATCCATGTCAACTAACAACACTTACATCTTTACTACCATTATACAGTCGTGTATAAACCTGTGGCTCAGTGATAACAAGTGATGACTTTTAGTCGGTCTCACGTGTTGACCCTGCATGTTTCAGCTGGGGTGAAACATTTGATACACTGTGAATCTCTCTCATATCACAGTATCATAGTTTTGAGTCAACAGAGCGCATGGGGATTTGCACAGTGTTAAAACTGTAGCAGGATAAAAAGTAAGGCACTCAACAAATCCCATCTAAGATGGAGCTGCCCTCGTCGCTTGGGGACTGATGCCACTGGGCAATGAATCATAAAAGTCATTGCATTTTAAGATTCTAAAACACAACCTGCATTTTCCAAACATCAGCTATTTCCAGCCTTTAGAAACCATCAAACAATCACGCCATCCAGAAGGTCAAGCCGTAAATAACCAATGAACTGGGAATTTATTTGGTCCTTCCCAGGAACAAGTGAATGGTCTACAAGCAATGGCTTGATTTATGATCTTATAATCTGGAATAGCCGGGGGAAGCCTACCAGCCCAGCGCTGGGAGCTCATACAGGAAGTTTCTTTTTGTTTTCTTTATTCTGTGCAGATTTCCCACTTTTGTAGGGCTGTCTTTGGAGTGGTATCCTGTTTGGTCTTACAGGGCTTCCAATTCCCAGCAGCTCCAGGGTCCCATAGAGCCCCAGCAGTAGCGGGCTGTGGAATATTCACCCGCCGGAGGGGAACTCTGCGACCTTACTGCCACATCCTGGCTTATCAAAGCACGGAAGTGGAGCAGAATACACGGTTAGCGTCTCCATTCCTACACTAGCCGGTCTCTCTTCAGGACCGCCGTCTGCAATAAGAGACACCCACCCTGCTACTGTAATTTACAGAACACTGTTCAATTCCATTCAAATTCATATTGCGCTTTTTACAGTTTTGCATTTTTGCAAAGCAGCTTTAGAGCAAATCAAATAAGTACTGGTGGTAATACATAAGGTTAAACAGTATAGAAATAAGGGGGAAATAATACAATCTGAAATTATGGAAAAAGTTATTAAATCTATTCAATACAATAAAGGTTTTCATATTTTCATAAATCTGTATTAACAATGCTAAATGACCAGTCATGATGCTATTAAGCAAGTCTACACATCAAATTATTCATCAAGCGTAATACTAACTGTATTAAGTGCACGAGGTACCATGAGCTGGAGAGTAGAATAATCACCAGTTTTAGATTAGTAAAATAAAATGTTATGTTAGATATGGCCTGTTTTATAATACTAATCATACAGTGGCCACTGAAAACATTCCTAGAGTTTCCGGCCCAAGTTCACACAATAGCATCATGAAGTTGCTCCACTTTCATGCTTTGGGTCTGCTGTTATCTCACATCCTCCACCCACCGAATGATGAAAGCATCTGGAGTTCATAAAATGTTAGAAAATATGAAACCTTGTTAATATTACACATTTTTGATATACTCAGGACAGGTTTTTAAAACTACTGACACAGAACTCTGCTGGATTCAATCTTAAACTAGTTTTTGGTAAGTCTGTGCCAGTGTCCTTTATTATGGGAATAGCTTACCTACAAAATGAAAATTCTGTCATTATTTACATGACGTCTTGTCATTTCAACTTTCTTTCTTTAGCAGAACACAAAAGAAGATATTTTGATAAAACCGTTGGTCCCCATTGACTTGCATTAGCATTACTTGCATGAAAGTATTTTACATGAAATCAATTAAATGAGAACATGATTGTGGATGTTAACTATAAAATCACCATATTCTATATTAAAGCTGCAATCTGTAACTTTCTGAAAATATTTTTATAATATTTTTTTCATTTTTAAAAATATACAAAAAAACACTTATTGACCAAGTATATAAGTCTCCTTTCCTTTCCCAGATTTACGATGGTAAATTTATAATTAAAATAATGATTTATAATTTCAGTGTTCAGTCAGATTTCTCTGGAAATGTCAGGCTGATTTGTTATTAGCCTTTACGTTATGTTATGACAATAAACCGAAAGAAGAGGAGCAGGCTACCAGACTTTGGCCTGGTTTTGTTATGCAGATCTGGCAAACCTGGTTGCGAATATTAGCACATTCCTAACTTGTTTTTAAAGCAGTTATAAACGTGTTGTTTAAATGGCTAATTTTAATCTGGAAATATCTATATGAAATATCTGATGAACAGGTAAAATGTCAGCAAATTTATTTATTTTCATTTGGTCAGAATAAAAGTCGCAGATATATTACTCCGAATTTACTCCGTTTACATTTTTTGGATAGGATATATCCTTTGTAGGACGTACTTATTGTCATGTTGATGTAAAATAACAGATGCGCTCTGATGGGGTGATCACAACCCATATGTATTCCTCAAACCATCATATTCATCCACACAGACAAACAGTGCCAAAGCACGACCCACATAAAGAAAATAGCTCCGCAAGTATCCTGCAATTTTATTTTTTAAACAGAGATGGCGATAAAGAGGCAAAAGTTACTGATAGCAGCTTTAATATTGGGAGAACATTCAACAACACTCACTTATAAGACCCTCCAATATTAATTCAACTAGGGCTGCACGATAAATTGTTAATAACCGCACACGATTAGGCAATTTAGTATGATTGTTTTTGCGCAGTTCTTCAGTGAAGTAAGGTTAAATGCTGCTGTGCCAAATGGCCAAATGGCGCACAGAAACTCCAATTAAGCACAACATAAGTAGTACAACACCACACGTATTCCAGAAAATGCTTATTGGGATCTTTCTATCACTGTTTTTCAAGCCTTCTCAGGTATTTTCATGATAATAAAGTATATTTATGATGATGTTTGATGGGTGTTGCTTTCTCAAATGCACGTTATAGCGCATGAAACTCACAGTGATTTCAGGTGAGCCAGAACTTACTACTGATCATCAAAGAGCCGTACTTCACGGACAAGCTGCGCATTAGTGTTGTCAAAAGTACCGGTACTTCGGGTCCAAGTCGGTACCTAAAAATAAAAAAGTTGGCTGTACCTAATTTTCATAAGACCCGGTAGCACCGACGTCCCGGGTTAACCGGGTACTGATGATCTGTCTGACAGGTTGCGACAGGCAAGCGAGGCTCCGATCCACAAGAGATGCACGCAGAAATACTTCAGATTAAAGTCATATCACGAAGAAAATGAACAGAGTTTTGTGGTGAAAGGAGGAAACATCCGGATTTAAGTTAACAATTCAAGCAGTAAGATTCAAATTCTGTTGCGTTTGCATTATGAATGTTGTATACTTCATGTATACAAAATGGCATTGCTTTCTATACATTTATATTAACAATGAGCTTTATTAATAAAATTATGTTTCAATTAGCATGTACTGGTGTTTTGCTTTGGTACCGAAATTGGTACCGAGAAACGTGGAATTTTACTGGTATTGGTACAGACTACTGAAATTTTGGTACCGCGACAACACTACTGCGCATAAACACATAACCGTAATTATCGCGATATCACAGTCGCAAACGATGGGCGATTTACGCGATATTTAGTGAAAACCATGATTAACCGTGCGGCCCTGAATACAAGCAATATCCAAAGGTAAACTCCAATGTCTGCAGTGTCTGTTTGAATTATCTGGGGCATGTTTGCCAGGCTGTATGTTTTCCACGTAAATTGTCAAAAAACTGAATTTTACTGTTTTTACTGTTTACAGATTGTTTATGTATTTTTGAAATACCTTCAAAAACTGTAAAATTACAGAAAATGACAGCAAATTTACAAGAAAAACGGGGAAAACTATTTATTATATATATATCCTTATATCCTGTAATTTTACAGGAAAAAATATTAGTAAACAGTATATTTCTGTCGCTCCAGCTGACAGAAAATGTTTACAGTGTAGTTGAACTTCAGAGATGTTATAGCACACAGTGATTTCAGATGCTGTCAACTTCCTATTCAAAACCACACACTTTTCACACCATCCTCTGTGGAGTGACTGCTGTGCTTAAAAATCCCACAGGATCAGCAGTTTCTGACACTCTTTCTACACTAGTGCATTTTCTTCGTTCACACTAGCGTTTTCAAGCGTTTCCCAAACACTGCCCATCCACACTGAAACGTCTGAAAACGCTTACATCCATGTACTGCGCATGAATAAAACAAGACTATAACAAGACTATAAAGCTGCAAAACAAGACTATAAAGCTGCAAAAGCAAAAGTTAAACTTAACTCACGCTCCGCTGCCAAACAATAACTGCGAGAAATTAAATATTCTGTCTCCTAAAATGCAATCTAAAGTATGGATGAACTGACATTAATGCTATCAAACAGGAGAGCAGCCGAAACAACTGCTTCACATGACGAAAATGCGACATCATTTATAAATCCCTCCGTTTCCCTCATTCACACTACAAAGTGAAAACAGCGTTTTCAAATGTATCCACTTTCGAGTGCCTTTTTGAAAAGCTCCGTTTTCGTTGACAAAAACGCCGTCTCAGTGTGGACGAAAGGCCAAAACGGAGAGAAAAAGATGCGTTTTCGTTTGTGTGGATAAGGTCTGAGATGATCAAACAATTGGTTATCGACTACTACAACAACATTACATATTACAGACAAATCATAAATCCTAACAAGCACTTCCTTAAAAACATGCTCATTGGGTAGTTTACTCATACCGAACGACTTCATATTAATGTCTGGCCATACAATAATGTGAACACTATACACTGTGAAAAGAATAGTTGAGTCAACTTAAAATAATACGGCAACCTATCACAAGCACCTTTTTGAGTGCACTCAACAAACAGGTACTAAAGTCCAAAAAGTTTATCTAATGAATAACAGATCAAAATATGTTTTGTTGGCTGAACATAAAGAATATGGATTCATTATTAAATAGACTAATTTATATGTCTTTTACTTCCATTGTCATTAAGTGGGCAAAAGTGACACTGCAAACACCAACCAACTAGTTTAACAACGTAAATGCATACAAAGCTCTAGCCTAAGGGTGGGTTGCAGCAAGACTGCTTACATTTACTGCTTACATCTTGACAGTATAAACTCCAACTTACTAATGACTACAAATTTGTCACTTGTACAATCTGACACTTGTTTGTACAATCAGTCTTCCGGACTAAATGCTTTGCTAAACACCACAAATATATTTGTGAGGTCTGAACCTGGAAGCTTTACTGGCCCAGATCTTAAACCATTAAACCACACCACTCCACTCGCACTCAAGGGTTACAGAACACTACACCAGTGTTTCCCATTCATTGACGAGACTATGGCGGCCCGCCATAGACTATTTTGTTCCGCCACAGTCTTAAAACGAGCCAAATTGTTTTTCTTACAACAACATAACTATTTGTAACGTTGAATTCTGCACCGCTGTTTCGTTGTTGTGCCATTGTTCACGGCTAAAAATGCGTCCCCCTCTCTGTTGCTTCTGTACATACGAATGCACGCTCGCTCGCTACTTTTTCAGCTTTCTCGGTTGAAACGCAGACACGTGAACTGGCCAGGATTTAAGACGTCGCCAAGCCATACGGAATACAACATCGTTTGAGGGAAGTAAAATCTAATGTTTCAGTATTCACTGCAGTTATCCACAGTACAAACATGATTTTATCAGTGTACGACAGAGCAAACAGATTATCTCATGGCGTTAACATCATTATGTTCAGCTTCAGCATCATATTTTTTCCAGCTAAAATAGCAGTCTGCATATAGGGACATTTGACATACACCATTTCTGTCATTTAAAAACTAGCAGCGCGTCTACACAACGCAGATGTACGCAGCACGCGCACCCATGACATTTATAATGATTATCTTTTGGTGCTGTATCTCTAATATCCGTCCTTATTTAGCACCAAAAGCACTTCGTTTAACCTTTTCCAAATCGCCAAAATAGTTCCGTTTTGTTTTTAATGACAAATTATTCATGTTTCGTTTCATTTCGATATTAAGTTAATTTAGAAAAATGTTTGGAGTATTTTTTGTTTGTGGCTCAAGTGCAGAATGCATAGTTTGATAGCCAAATGTGCTGGAGCATGAATTTGAATTAATGATGTGAATGACACCGTTTAAACTGTTAAAATAGTTTAGAATAAATAAACAGTTAAAAAGTTATATTTCGTTTCGTTTCTTTATTAGGTTAGAAAAATGTTTTGAGTATATTTGTTTGTTGCTCAGGCACAGAACGCAGTTTGATTGCCAACCGCCAATTTTAATGATTTGAATGCATGATGGGCATGAGTCAGCTTAAATTCCTCCTTTAGCGTCGGCTGTCGCCGTAAGAAAAATAAATTATACGGGGGGCGCACCACACATGATTACATGCTGCCCTGTGTGTCACCGTGTCCAAAACTTGTCAATATATTTGGTTTGTCGGACATCAAGCAGCGCTGCTCAGACCGATAGGCGTGTACCACAGGAGAAAGCGTCTGTCATTAATTGCTCTCGCGTTAGGTCTGCGCAACGCGCGCATAAAGTTGAAAACATAATAAATCACAAACTTAACATTACTCTGTTGTGCTGAGAGAGTGTGCGCTTTTCTTACGGGTTAACTCTAAACAGTCGCCGCATCATAATAATGTATGAATGCTCTGGTCCGGATAGTAAAGTGATAGGCCTACTGCCATGCGGGGGAGTGGGACAATGGCACTGTGAAAAAGGCCTAATGCCCGGCCTGCGTTTTAATATATGGTAATACATAAATTAGTTCAACTGTTAAACACTTTTTTGCTTCATTTTTTGATGGCTCATGCGCTACATGTTTTTGGCTTTTTTTGTTTGTGAACTCTCATTTTACCATGTGTTATCCCCATTTATATCTATGGTGCCAATGATTAAATTACTACTATAGCTATTGTATTCTTATAGATTGAGTCACTTAATTTTGCTCTTAAAATGCACCAGATTGCAACATTTACCTTTAAAATATGCAAAATTTTCTTACGGGGGAGCATGCCCCCGGACCCCCCTAGAGGAAAATATGTTTAGCCTCCATAGTCTCACAAAATTCTGTGGGAAACACTGACTACACACTGAACAAAGACAAGAACAGTCTAACACTGGGGTCTTCAACCGGGGGTCCAGAACTGCAAGGGGTCCACTAATTACTGTTTACTCACAGGCAACAGTCTGTGTGCCTCTCTGGTCAACTTTAAGCAATGAAGCTTGACGTGGGCTGTAAATGAAAAGGGATTGGAGCCTGTTGAATAAACATGAGAGGCACTGTGTCTTGTGACCTCAGAGCGTCCATTAAAAGATAAGCCCGATAAAGCGACTATTTACCACACCATTAGCTCTGAAACTAGATCGCACTGGCCACAAATGACCCAAATTACACAGGGTTAACCGTCTCTACGCTTGTGTACTCCAGCAGATGCATTTAAAACATACAGTCTTTCTCTTTGCGGAAATTGGATGTAAAATATTGATGACTTGTCCTGTTCTCATAAACATTTTTATTCAATAAAATGCTTTCTAGAATAAAAAGGCCCTCAATTCCCTCTGTTAAGACTAGAAATATTAGGTAGCAATTAGGTCAACAAAATTCTATATATTCTTTTTTTAAATAAACAAACAAAAAAAACTAGTGCTGTCAATCGATTAAAAAAATTAATCGGATTAATCACACATAACAATAATATTTTAAAATATACTTTTACATTTTAATAATTTCACATTTAATCTTCAAATTGATGTAGAAACAACATATTTCTTTAACAGCGTCATTTTATGAATGAAAGAAAACATTTTGATATTAGTACTGTAACTGATGTCTCTATTAAATTGATTATTTTAACATTAATTATAGCCATTCAACAATATAATTGAGAGCTATCATGAAATATACAGAAATTGAAGGAAGTTCTCAAACACTTTACAGTCTTAAATGCTAAATTATCAATTAAATGCAGAAGAATTCTCATTAAAGCTAAAAAATCACATTGATTTCTTCTTTTATTTTGTTCTTTGATTAACATTAGTGACAGGAGTCACAGCAGCACGTTTAAGAACGTGGCCCCTTTAAGAGCTGTTTCAGTACGCAGATCTGACCATCACCGCACTCCCACTTTCACAACTCTTTGCATTCATTTAAGATTTTATTTTACACTTTGAAGTCTTGCGTAAGAAAATTCTAGACAAAACGGGCTTTCTGACATAATCTTGTATGGTTTTATCCATTCAAGCACGAAAGAGAACTTAACACGGATGCGCTGTCTGACAGAGATTCACCTACGCAGCCTTCAGCCCATGACTGTTTACACCAGACTGGACCTTGCGTTGCGTTTTGCCGCGTCCCACAGTTTAGAAGCTGTCTATCTTCATTGAACGCGTCAAAGCAACTGTTTCAAATCGCGCTTAAGTGGTTTAAAAGCCTGTACACGAATAAGAGCGTGATTACATAATGTAATGCTAGACAAAGAATGTCAAAACAAACGGATGCTGTGTTAATTGCGTTAAATATTTTTCACGCATTAATTTGAAAAAAATTAATCGCATGCGTTAACGCGTTAACGTTGACAGCCCTAAAAAAAACTGTTAATATGTACTGCCCTAGCTTCCTGTAGCAAAAGAAAACATGTCAACACTGTTCCCTACATCTTACTGCAAGTGGTATCTGTGTATAACAGAGCACATGACAAATAACACTCAAGCCATTCACCTAAAAATGAAAATTCTTTCATCATTCACTCACCCTCATGTCATTTCAAACCTGTATAACTTCTTTCTTCTGTAAAAAAGAAGATATTTTTATATTTTTGAAGAACGTTGGTAACCAAACAACACTGACCTCCACTGACTTCTACAGTATGAACACAAAACCACCGAGACATTTCTCAAAATATCTTCTTTTGTGTTCCACTGTTGAAAACATGAGGGTGAATGAATTACAACTTTTATTTTTAATGAACTGTCCCTTTAAGATTATTACTACTGCACACCAGCTAGATAAAAATCTGAAAAGGTAAAAGATTTAAAATAAAAACAAACAGGAATTAAACAAGCTCTAAATAAGAAGAGAGATGTTCTTCGTGTTGATTTTATCAGTGGGAGACATGGGGTCAGATCTGTGCAGGTCACCTCCTGACCAAACATAAAAGACACAAATTGTCACTCTTAGCAAATTAAAACAAACATCTATTACAACTTCAAACACAACATACTAACAAGTTCTACGTAAACTACTTACAGACGAAAAGCAAAGACCAAGCAACACTTCTGAAAGCTACTGATATACCTGTTCAGACCAGACTGTCACGGTTGTGGAGGAAGAACCAATTGCAGGCAGTGGGGATGAAGGGGTTAACACAAACTTTTATTAAATAAAGAAACACAAAACAAAAGACCCACAATGGGGTAACGAAGACAGAACTAAATATAAAAACAGAAACAAAAATACTTCCCACGAGGGGGCAAAAACAGCAGGACAAAGTAACAAAAAACTAACACGACCAAACGTCAAAACACAATGCTGGACCGGATGAGACAAGGAGCACAAGGTACAGGTACACGTACATACACAATCCACGAGCACCGGACAAAGAAACATGAGGGCATTTTAAAGGCAAGACAAATGAGGGATAATGACACAGGGCAGGTGGGAAACATTGGACACGGCAGGGAAGCAATACATGAAACGAGAGGGGCGGGGCCAATGACAAGACACGAGAAAGCACATGAGATGTGAAAACATAAACAACCCATGGCTTTCACATAAAACCTAAGGGTTCTGTCCCGATCCTGCCACACGACTAGAAGTTCAGAAACAAGACACCGTGACACAGACTACGTCCTACTGCGGGAGAAGCCCAGAGAAACGTCAACCTTTAGGGAAGCACACTAGCTATCATGGCTCTACACTGCGACCATTTTAGTCACATTTGCGACCGGAAATTAGTTTGTGCGACCGTGAAAAAATATTAAGGCGCACTGGTGCGACTGACCCCATTAAAACTCATAACCCATTTAAATACAATCAAATTAAGAAACTACGACTCCCAAATGTGTCTCCATGTATATAACGTGACATTATGCACTGCAATCAGCTGCTTTTAATGCTAGTCAACTGAGTGGCGTTTCCCGTTATGAAAAAGGAAAATATGCTTAAGTGCCATTTGCTTTTTGCTTTCGGTTCTGAGGTGATGTTAGTCTGTGGCTGTGCGAGTGTGAGTGAGTGTTTCATCAGGCGTCGTTCGAAGGGCTGTGTGTCTCTGGCATAACTGACACCTGTTGAACGCAGAATAAATGTTTCTGTGTGGCATTGCTTTTAGCGATCGCCTAGCGTTCGACAGCTGAGCCCAACATGCTTTCTTTAATTATATGATGTTGCTTTTGGTGCTAATAAATAAACGTTTTGGTTGCATAGGCGTAATTTGTGGGTGGGACATTTCCCCACCACTTTTTGGAAGAAAGTAACAAATGCTTGCGGAATGTGCGTATTGTTTAGGGGCCATTAACATATAAAACTCGTGGAAAATGCAGGATGCGCCGCTTTCTCACCATCTCCCGTTGCTCACACTCGTATTTGCGGAAGACAGAGAAAGTGGGCAGTATGAAATGCGTGCAACATCCGCGCTCGCTTGTGCATCCAGTGTCCAAGTCATAGGAATAAACTGTTTTTAAGAGTAATGCACCGCAATAGCCAAGTGACCTTCCCCAAAACGACAGTTTGGGAACCACATACTGTGAGAGCTGTAGTGGCAAAGCGGAGTCGCCAATGGATGGACCGCTCACTATATATGATAAATATTCCCAATGAGTTAAAGTGCTGCGTCTGATCCCCCAGTTTATTATTTTATACTGTTGTCTGAGGTCTACTTATGACGTTCACATGGTTCTTAAATTCAAAAACATCAAAATCAATAAGTAATATTTTTTGAGGCCGGCTCAAGAAACCGTCGGTTTTTAGGGGCGGGCCACATTGAAGACTTGGAAGTAAACACCCACTGCTATGATTGGATAACAGTTCCAAAAGACAGCAGTGTGCCCTGTGATTCTGTGTGTCTGTTTGACAAGCTCCGTGCTTAGTTGGAGCCTTCTGTAAACATGGTTAGACACGTAGGTTACACATAATCAGGACATATAAAGCGATCTCTAACAAAGCAATAGCGACACATCGTACATATACTTTTACACACATAAGGTCCGGTCAGATTCAATATTGACGGCACAGCATTGCTTTTTAATCTCAGTCACTATGCAAATCAGGCATCGACATGTGCCTTGTTTACCAAGGGATATCCAGTGAAATGAAGCGAAAAAACACTCAATGTTTTACCCACGTGACCTGGAACGTCTTTAAAAATAAACTTCAGCCACGCATTTTTAATATCAGAATCTGAAGGAAGCGACTGTGTTCTTCCACAACCAAGCGTTGCACAATATGTTGCAAGTGTGTTGCTTGGTCGCTCTAAATAAAAATAACAGTGAAATAAGTCCTCACTTTTGCACATATGACACGGGGCTAGCCGCTCTTGAGAGCCCTTCGCTAAAGCCCTTTCCCTTCGCAGAAAAAATAAGCAAATAAAGAAAAGACGAAAATAACCCTTAAAATGCAAATTGTTTATATATTTTATAAGACCAAAATATATCAAAATCTGCAACTGACCATTTATTAAGACCTAAGTTCAATTCAATTTTATTTATATAGCGCTTTTCACAATGTGCATTGTTCCAAAGCAGCTTTACAGGAGCAAATAAGAAAAACAGAAAGGTAAAACACAGCACAGTGCATGGTGTTTATAGACCAAGCAAGATCATTATAATAAATAATATCTAATAAATAAATGAATAAATAAATAAATGCAGTCTCCCGGTGAGCAAGCCAACACTGCACTGCTGTGGCGAGGAACCCAAACTCCAATGATGAATAAATGGAGAGAAAAAAACCTCGGGAGAAACCAGGTTCAGCCTGGAGGGGCAGATCTCCTCTGACGTGTCATAGCTGCACTCAGTGACCCCGACCAAAGCCACCGAGCAACGTCCACGAAGAACAGGGAGAGCCCACGAGCCCCACCCGCCGAAACCGTACAGGTCCAACCCGGTCCCATTCTGCGATCAACAACAGACAACAGAGGAACAACCAGGGAAAAATAGTAATGGCATAATTAACTTTATTCCTCTGTTCCTCTAAGTGCCAAGGCTTTTTGATCTAAGACCAAACAACAAGAATACAAGCGCTTATTAATAACGAACATGGCAACACTGCAAAAGAGTGTTGTGTGAGAATAAACACAACACAGCACGTATCAGCAGTTTAGTTTAAACTGACAGACAAAACGAACCTTTAGCCAAAAAACATGTCGCTATGGTAACCAGTTTGTCAATCATCACAAATGCGGGAGCGTGTACTATGTGTACATGGCTTAAGTCATTCGTGAACCAGTGGGCGGGGCTAGAGAAGTAGTCGTTCTTCTGTGGAGGCGGTGTTCAACCTAGATAGGTATATTCCAGGACCTGGCGTTCTCTGGGCCTGGTGTCAATAAAAGTTGTCATTTCAGTAACAAGGACGACTTCAGTTCTGTTCGACTTCAGATCTTACAGGATGTTCGTTTGAATACGATGAGCTTTTATATCACAAAAGCTCAGGTTAAAATTGATTTCTAAATTCATGACACCTTTAATGATTCCCTGTGTGTTTCGGTTTGTCTGTATTCTGTGGTGGACAGAAGGCTACAGTATAATAACGTTATTCAGTTAAAGTTGGCGCAGTAATATGAAACTGTAATGTGGCTGACAGATCTGGAACTACTTTATAGGTGTGCGCTTCCTGAAAAACAATGCGCACCCTTAGAACGTTCGCCAGTATAATCCATAATAACCAATCCTATACTTTGTGCATGCTATATACAGCAGTCATCGTCAACTGGCGGACCGCGGGCCGGATCCGGACCTTTGCTTCGTTTCATCCGGACCGCGAGACATTTAAAATTTGGACTCTTTCAGTTGTTTAAATTGAGCCGCGCGTCTACACAACGCAGAATCACATCACGCGTACTCTCAGGAACATTTATGTAATTGATCTTTTGTCACTATATCCTGTGATATCTCTTAGCTATAAACGCGCTTCATTTGAACCCTTTCCGCTCCGCGTGCGCTGCTTTTCTCCCGCATGAAGAGCAGCAGACACTATTTTAACAACACTAGTGCAGACACGCAGAGCAGATAAATGGAGACACACAACAGTAAACAAAATGCAGCAATATTAAAGTATTTGTTTCTGTCAGTCTGTTTACTGTTTGCTATGTGTCTCCAACCTTTCAACCAGATTTGCGATATTTTATGAACCATAACGTTTTTATCTAGCCCACATTTATCATTAGCATTATTGATCAGCATGTAAACATTTGTGTCCCTGTGAAAACCCAGGCTAAAGTCTCATAAACTAATGAATTATTAAATAACAAGCATCAAAGATTAATTTCAAGCATTAACTAAAATTTTGATCTTTGAAATGGCATTATTCAGTCAATATTGAAGATATTGTTGTTATATTTTCACAGAATATTCTGTAGGATGATTTTATGTAGAAAACAGTAAAAAGACTCGCTGGGTTTTCACAAGCAGGATCACATTTTGTTCTAACTGGGAATTTAAAGATAGAAGTAGTTCTGGTATGAAAGGCATGGAAAGGATAATTTAGTAAGTAACTTTGTTTTCTGTTTATGATGAGAGCAATTTAATTCTTACATTAAATTTGATGTTTATAGCTTTTTTATTTACAAATATTAATGATCAGATTTAAGAGGGCATTCCCCTAAAGCCACAGAGCCTACAATACATACATACTGTGGATATCAAAATATAAAATAAATGGCCTGATAAAAGATCATACCTTATATATATATATCCAAGTGGGCTAAATTGATTAAATATTTATTTTTTGATATTTAAAAAAAACATTGTCCGGACCTCCGTTTGGAAGAAAGTATAAAGACTGGACCTCTTGGAACTTTAATTGAATACCCCTGCTATACGGTGCCAAATTAATGTTTCTTCAATACGCCCTTTTCACATGACGTCACGCATCTTCCGTTCTGCCGCAAAGCAGTGTATCATTACTTCCGCTAGCACTCCAGTTCATAAGGTGGCGGTAATGCACCTATAAGCTGATTTGCCAACCGCCAGTAAAACTCAAGAAGTTACTTCCGCTAGCGCCTCAGAATGGAGTTTACCAAGTGGCTTGCACATCTGCCACAAATACGTCTAGATGATGTACAACGTCTTGCAGACAAATTTTCGCTAACGACAAGATCAAAGCTAGAGAAAGGATACAAATTCTTCGTTGAACAGTACCTGTTTGATTATGAAGGTAAGTGTTTTGTTTTCTTTTTGTGTTAGCGAAGGTGCTAGGATAAGTACTTGAATATGTGTTCTGTCAGTTTTTTTTCTCACTGTTGTTAAATTCCAGCGCGACGGCAAAATGGAAGATCTTCTTCTTCTTCTTGTTTGTTGCAAGACGGATGTTATGATACACTGCTTTGCAAAAAGGCGGAAGTTAAGTGACGTCATTGTGAAAAGGGCGTATTGTCTGTGCTCCTAAATGTTTTATATAGAGCCCTGGCTATGCAACATGAGACAGAATCTTGGGGGTCAAAAGCCTGATAGGAAATCCAAAGAAGCTGCAGAAGACTCCTGCTCCAGTACCCTGATGACATACTGTGAGTGAAATCTGCTAGGTGTAGCCACACGGCAGATAATCGATCAGGATGAGCCCAGGGCTGTGCCACCTCAGAGTATTCACAGCTCGAGAGCTTCTGAACCTCTCCATTTTATCAAAGCAGTGACAGTTTGACACAGGGGAAAGAAGGCCGCTCTAATTTTGGTGTGCCTTTGAGTTTTGGAAACCTTATATGTGGGAGCTAATTATAAAGCATGTGGGAAAAGCACAAATCAGTTTCTGCCAGTATTGATTTGGAGTGTCATTGATTGTACCAAGTGATGCAGCAAGTGGCCATGATGCATGCGCTCATATTCTTTTTTTTTTCAGTAGTCAAGAGAATACAATCTCATCCGTGCTCATTCCAGTTAAAACCAATAGATTATTGTGCACACTTCAAACAAATGCATGTGAGTAAAGGCATTGCACTATGTTGAATAGTTTTCAAATTTATGTACTACTCCTGTTGCTTTTGGCAGTAAAACTCAAACCAAGGCTTTAATGCTCACCAGGGTAAAAGTTAAACAAACAATTCAAACACATTGTTCCAGATCACATATTTTTCCATGAGTGAATATGATTTTCACATAAAAATACAGCCATCAACGATGGAAAATGTTGACTAATAATTTACACCAAAATATTCATCGCAGAAGCCATTGCCTTCTGTAAAATATAATAGCACAGCACTGACATTTAACTTTTAAGTACAGTATAAACAGATGCTGCATTACTCTTTAAAGGTCCAGTGTATGAAATTTAGCAGCATCTTGAAGTGAGGCTCACTCCACCAAGGGTGACGACCACCCAACAAACCAAATGTGGGACAGGTAATCCGTTTGTGTGGGACAATGTGGGACACCACTGAAAGGTACGTTAGTGTAAAACGTCTCGGTTACGTTTGTAACCTCGGTTCCCTGATGGAGGGAACGAGACGTTGTGTCGAACCGATAGATGGGGTTCGTCCTTGAGAACCAATCACTTCCGACTTCTTAGAAAAGGCCAATGAAAATTGGCGAATGAAATTTGCATGCCGGACTCCGCCCCCGGATATCCGTGTATAAAAGGGAGACGGCGTGCCTCATTCATTCACCTTAGTTCTGAGGAGCCTGAGACCTCTCACGACTGCTGCAGTGGACAGCACGTGTTGTGGCAAGAGGACGTTGTGTCGAACCGACAGATGGGGTTCCAATGGAAAACGCCATAACACTGTGCCCTGTCACAATCTCAACGAAGCGACGGTGACTGGCCTGGGCGTGTCAGCCGTGACGCTACCGCGAAATTGTAACCTACCAGTGGGTAGGTAGGGGGTCCCAGAGCTTTCTAGAAAGGTGGGAAGGCCCCTACCTTCGGCCTCACAGGCGGCGGGACTTGTTTCTCTAACAGCGAGAAGCCGCCCGGAACCATAAGGCCACTGGGTAAGCGCTACTTCCTAGAGCGGGGGATGCGCTACAGAGACCACTTCCTACCACAGGGAGGAGACTAGTGGAGATACCAACATGGTCTCACCGATGGGGGAGAACTCATGGGAAGAAAGTGTGGACTGAAGGAGTTAACCGCGAGGTGGAGGTCCACCTAAGGAGGTCATGGGTTACCAAGGTGGGAACCAGCATGAGGATACATCAGACGGAACCGCCCTGCTGGGGGGTTGCAACGTCTGGTAGCACTAGGTCCGGTTAGAGCTATGTTGCGAATAACTCAGGTGATACCCGGCCTAAGGGGCAGGGCTGCTCTGCCCAGCCCGCCCGCAGGAGGTGCTTGCTAGTGATGGATGGAGTGCCTGTTCTTCACCCAGTGACCCCCTTAGGAGAAAGGGGGGGGTACTGTCATAGGCGTACACCCTACCGGCCGCCGGTCTTGCCTGATGCCTGCAAGACTCGAGCCGATACCGGTTTTACGCGGAGGCTGTAGGACCTCGCGAAGGTGATGGGTGTAGCCCAACCCGCAGCTCTGCAAATGTCTGCCAGAGAGGCGCCTCGAGCCAGTGCCCACGAGGAGGCTGTACTCCGTGTGGAGAGAGCTCTCACCCAGTGGGCGTAGGCGAACTAGGACAGGTACGCCATAGTGACGGCATCCATGATCCAATGCGCCAATCTCTGTTTGAGACAGCCCTCCCTGCTGATCTCCAAAACAGACAAAGAGCTGCTCAGAGCTTCTGCGGCTCTGCGTGCGGTCCAAGCAGAGGCGCAATGCGCGTACTGGACACAACACGGATGGGGTTGGGTCTTCCTCCCCGGTGGGGAGCGCCTGTAAGTTCACCACCTGGTGTCTCGGGGGAGTGGTGGGAACTTTGGGCACGTAGCCGGGCCGGGGTCTCAGGATAGCGTGAGAATAACCGGGCCCGAGTTCTAGGCAATCTGTGGACACGGAGAATGCTTGTAGGTCCGCTACCCTCTTGAGCGTCCTCCCGAGAGCCGTCTTCATCGTGAAGTGAGAAAGAGCGGCATCTCCGAGGGGCTCCAGGACCGCATCAAGGTCGTAAGAGGGTACGGAGCGTGGGCGAAGTGGTAGCCTTCCCGCGCCCCTTAGGAACCAAATGATCAGGTTGTGCTGTCCTAGAGACTACCAGCAACTGGGTCATGATGAGCGGCAACAGCGGCTACATACACGTTCAGTGTGGAAGGGGAGAGATTATTCTCGAGTCTCTGGAAGGACCGCACGCACTTGATCAAGCAACTCCGTGGGTCTTCTCATCGAGAAGAGCACCAGAATGAGAAGAGGCACCACTAGGCGAATTGTCACCTAGTGGCCAGGGCCCTAGCCTGAGTAGTGGTCTTAACCGCCGCAGGGGTTAGGCCACTCAGGATCTCCTCGTACTGTCCAGGGGCCAGACATGGAGGTTCCAGAGGTCTGGCCCGTGATGCCATAACGTGCCCTTCCCCTGGGAAAGCAGGTCCTTCGTCAGGGGAATCGGCCAGGGGGGAGCTGTCGTCAAGAGCATTAGCTCCGAGAACCAAGTCCGGTTGGGCCAGTATGGCGCAACTAGTACACTTGATGCTCCTCTTCTCTGACCTTGCACAGGGTCTGTGCAATGAGGCTCACTGGGGGAAGACGTACTTCCGCTTGTCCCACGGCCAGCTGTGCGCTAGAGCTTCCGTGCCGCGGCAGGGAGTACTTTAGCGGCAATGGGTGGTGTCCAGGGAGGCGAAGGGGTCTGAGCCCGCCCTGACTGTCCCCAATGAGCTGGCTACGCGGGGGTGGAGTCGCCACTCTCCGCGAGGCGTCAACTGACGAGAGAGCACATCGGCTGTCTGGTTCAGGTCACCTGGGATATGTGTGGCCCTGCGGACTCCACAGGAGGAGGCGTCGGGCGAGTCGTGTTAGCTGCCATAAGCGAACGCCACCCTGGCGGTTAAACCCTATGGCAGTTGTGCAGTCCGACCGGACTAGCACGTGCTTGTTCCGCACGAGGGGTAGTAACCCCTTCAGTGCGGGTAGCACATCCAACAACTCTAGGCAATTGATATGCCTGCGCAGGCGGGGGCCCGTCCATCGCCCTGACCCCGTTGCACACGGCACCCCAACCCTGCAGGGAGGCGTCTGTCGACTGACGCGCCTCGCCTGCCCGAGAGGGACCCCCGTCCGTAGAAAAAGGTCATTGAAGACCAAGGGGTTAGGGTGCGTCGGCAGAAAAAGCGTAATCACCATTCGCCTGCTGCCGGTGTGCCACGCCTCCAGGGAACTCGACTCTGTAGCCAGTGTTGGAGCGGTCACATGTGCATCAACCTGAGGGGTATCACCACCGTCGAGGATGCCATGTACCCAGGAACCTCCTCCCGCTGACTGCTTGAAATATTCCAGGCAGTTCAACACTGACTGAGCACAGTGGCGCTGTAATGGAGTTGAGTTCCATACCAAAAAAGAGTATGCTCTGCACAGAGGAGAGCCTGCTCTTTTTCGGTTGACCTGAGGTCCCAATCGATCTAGGTGCCGAAGCGCTAGGTCCCTGTGTGTACATAACAGATCTCACGAGTGTGTCAAATGAGCCAGTCGTCGAGATAGTTTAGTACCCACACACCTCTCTCCCTGAGGGGAGTGAGGGCGGCTTCCACGATCTTCGTGAAGACTCGTGGGGACAGGGACAGACCGAAGGGGAGGACTCTGTACTAATATGCCTGACCCTCGAAAGCGAACCATAGGAACGGGCGATGACGAGGGGGAAGAGACATGAGAGTAAGCGTCCTTCAGGTCGATTGCCATGAATCCATCCTGACATCTGACAGATGCCAAGATGCGCTTCCGCGTGAGCATCCTGAACGGCAGCTTGAGTAGGTGCCTGTTTCAGGGTACGCAGATCTAGCGACCCCCGCTCTTTTAGGGATGATGAAGTACGGGCTGTAAAACCCGTTGAACATCTCGGCTAGAGGGACGAGCACGATCGCTTCCTCACCAGAGGGGTGGCGACCTCGGCCCGAAGCAC